>NC_082393.1:16255891-16345891 GCF_031168955.1 Gadus macrocephalus
GTTTGAACTCTACCTGGGGGGGTGTTTATCAGTACCACTTTCACACCGTTGTCATTCCTGGCTCTTTGGATGTGCTCTATTTTGGTATCGTATGGCCACGCCGCCTCGACAGCCTTGAATCCATCAGATGCAGCAGCACATATTCTTTGAGTCAAATCGGGCAGTTCCGTATACAGCCAAGAAATGTTAGCACAGAATTTTAAACGCGACATGTTTGAATCGCAGGGTGCACTACCTGTAGAGGGAAACATACCAGCGTTCATTCACCTGGTGGATGGGCGGCGTTCCCATTATTTCTTCTTCTCCGATTTGGTGTTGAATGCGTTCCAAAGTTCAGCGCGCTATACCGTCACCTACTGTACTGGAGGTTAGATTAGATCAAATTAAATTATCTAAATTTCCTGAAATCTTGTTCACCTTATTATGTGAGGTAATTATTGAAAACCTTGGTGTTTGAATTCATACACAATATATAGGCCAGGCCTGCACAGAGTCGGATGGAGAGTGCCTTATCTCATCTCATCATGCCTGGTAGCAATTTGCTCAACATTTATTTCTGAATTGACAAATTAGTTTACGATTATATAGTGAGACCTTGTTGATATATTTATGTTGATGTATGATTGCATGTAACTGTAGTTACCTGTTCAGAACCAAAAGGAGGCGCTGTTGCGCCATGCCTGTGACTATATAGGAATGTTTACTCCAATTTCCCTCTCTGCACTTGGCTCTTGGAGAGCGTGTGTCCGTTCGAGGTTTACAATAAACTACGCCAGTATACGGCTAAAGAGAGAAGTTATCTGTCATGTATTAGAATGATTATTCCGCCGTGGGAGTGGGACTCTGCTAACAGACCTCATTCTCAAATGCGTTCATCACACTGTTCACCCATTTCCCAGCGTGATTTAGCTTCCCCGGATAGTCAGCCCTAGCCTGGCACCGCCCACCTACCTACTTCGGCTCAATTTTCATTTCGGGTCTGCTTAAAGGTTGGGTATGGAATTCGTTTTTTAGGCCATTTTTGCAGAATTACTTGAAATCCTTATCATAACCCACTTACAGCCACTGAGTTAGAAGTACTGACATGAAAATTAAACAAGTCAATCATCTGTGGAACGGGCAGGGCTCGAAAAACTCCAGCCAATGATTTCCAGAGCCACCGAGTTGCATTGGACAGTAAGTACGTCAATCAAACGGTCGTACTCATACTTGCCAACCCTCCCGATTTTCCCGGGAGACTCCCGATATTCACTATCCTCTCCCGTTTTCCTCCCGCTGTTAAAAATCTCCCGCAATTCTCCTGATTTCTGACAAGATTTCATGTCTCCCTTTCTCCCCACTTTCGTTATCATCACAACAACCTGTTCTTCAGAAAAGGATATTGTTTGAGCGAGCCCGCTGTTACCACGGAGACGTTTGCCGCCGCTCCGTGGTAACAGCGGGCGCGACCAATCAGAGACGTCTCTCTGACGCTACTCTAGTATTCTTTCTTCCGTTATTCTACCCGCGCTCGTGAATAAACCTCAGAGTATTTAAAAAGACAACAAAGAAGACGAGAATGGAGTTCGCTTTTCTTACTACAAGGTTTAAAGGTACTGGCTATGGTGCCCTTTGTAAAGTTTGCCCGGTAGATTTTTCCGTGGAGCACCGCGGTCGGACGGACATAAAACACCATGCCAATACAGGCAAACATAAGAAGGCAGTAGCTGCTTCAGAGTCTCAGCCAAGCATCGCTGGTTTGCTGGGGAAAGGGAGACCAGATGCAGTCATATCATATATGCCGAAACAAAAATGGCAATGTTGGTGGCAAAGAATAATATTCCTCTGAGCTTTACTGACGAAATAAATAAGTCAGTAAGGGACATGTTTCCTGACTCGGATGTAGCAAAGAAGTATGCCTGTGGGAGGACCAAAGCCGCACAGATATTGAAAGGTAAGCCATTAACATACCCTTAGAAACATATAAACATTTATTTTTTCGTAATGAAAATGATAAAAACAATCCATATAAGGATAATGTTCCAAGCTTTCTATTTACTATGCGTACATGGGATAGGCTAATTTCACAGCCCATTTGCAGTGATGGTAAGAGTTAACCTACATGTTAACCTACATGTAGCACTTACATGATGTAGTAGCTTACTTTGTAGTTTTGTTTATTAGAAGCTAGTGTATTTGCGTGATAACATGAGACTTATTGGAAGTTGCTAAGATAAAACCGTCAGTAAAATGTAATGAAATGAAATCTATTGATATGTAATAATATGAAATGTAATAATATGAAATGTAATATGTAATAATAACATGATATTTAATGATATGAATTATATTGATATGTAATAATAATATGAATTGTAATGACATGAAATGTAAATTAAATGAGGGTATTCAACATAAAATTGACGTTTCAATTTACTTATTTTTTTGTTGGTTTTATTATTTTAAAGTCACCAGAATGCGGGAAACAATTACTTTAAAGCTGAAAATTGTATGGGGGGGGACCCCCAGACCCCCGCTTTAGTTTGGGAATCCTCCCTATTTTCAAAGTCTCAAGGTTGGCAAGTATGGTCGTACTGCCCTCCCCCTCCCCCGCGCCCCGCGCGCGACCCCTTCGTCCAGTAGGCCTACTCGTGACCCAGAGCTCGTGACCCAGAGCCATGGACATATTAAAGGATGGACCACAGACCGAAAATGGCCGCCCATTCATTCCTATGGAAACTGCTCAGTGGCGCAGGGCATCATACAGGAGCGATTTGCTTCCGCGTTATGTGGCCAAGACACGTGACCTAGTCCGTGACGTACCGGATGCAGAGATCTTCTTCTTCTTCTAGTTTAGTGGAGATGATAGTTTTTCCCCATATACCGCCACCTACTGGACTACTACACAGGAGTTTGTGACAACGACGTTGGCAAATGATACTTTAAATCATAAAAATAAATTCAAAGAAAAAACCAAACTAACGAAACAAAATAAACAAAATAAAACAAACTAACAAAAGAAATGAATAAATAAAAATAAAAAGATATACATACTTAAGGTTAAATTCTTCTAATTAGGTTAGTATCTTTTAGCTAAATTATCAGCAATTTCATTTTGTGTCCCCTAATATGACAAATGATTAGAATTACATGTTTACTGAATTCATACAAATACTGCATATGACATAAGCTAATGACTGTATGAATAGGATATATTAAGCTATATTGTTCTATAAATTAACAGTCCCCTCACTCTGTATTTACATGTATAGTAATCTGTGTTTTGTAATCTTTAGGGCCAGAAGTGTGGATTATCAGGGACAGCTACGTCCCCGATAATAGGAGAGAGCCAAGGAAACCTGTGGCCCCCACCTTGGCCTAGAGGCCAGGGTCAGTTGGTTTGGCTGGGGCGGGCTGAGATGGAAGACCCTCATCCCTTTCTTCCTGCAGTCCCTGAGAGGAAGAACAGCCCCGGATGTTGAACTCCTTCACCTGGGCTAAGGACTCATTTCCTACCCGGAGTAAGCAATCCACCGGTTTCCTGCTAAGAGTCATGGCCTCAGATTTAGCGGTGCTAATCCTCATCCCAGCCGCTTCACACTCGGCCGCCAGCCGATCCAGTGAGTGCTGAAGGTCACAGGCCGATGATCCAATGAGGACCACATCATCTGCAAAAAGCAGTGACGAGATCCTCAGACCACCGAACTGCAACCCCTCCCCACCACGACTACGCCTCGATATCCTGTCCATGTATATCACAAACAGGATTGGTGACAAGGCGCAGTCCTGGCGGAGACCAGTACCCACTGAGAACGAAACTGACTGGCTGCCGAGGACGCGAACACAGCTCTCGCTTTGGGAGTACAGAGATTGGATGGCCCTGAGGAGAGACCCCCTTACCCCATACTCCCGCAGCACCTCCCACAGTTTCTCCCGGGGGACCCGGTCATACGCCTTCTCCAGATCCACAAAACACATGTATACCGGATGGGCATACTCCCAGGCCCCATCCAGGATCCTTGCGAGAGTGAAGAGCTGGTCCGTAGTTCCACGTCCGGGGCGAAAACCGCATTGTTCCTCTTCAATCTGAGGTTCGACGATCGTCCGAACCCTCCTTTCCAGCACCTTGGAGTAGACTTTACCAGGGAGTCTGAGAAGTGTGATACCCCGGTAATTGGCACACACTCTCTGGTCCCCCTTTTTGAACAGGGGAACCACCACCCCGGTTTGCCACTCCTTTGGCACTGTACCCGACTCCCACGCGATGTTGAATAGGCGTGTCAACCATGACAGCCCCTCAACACCCAGAGCCTTTAGCATTTCTGGCTGGATCTCATCAATCCCTGGGGCTTTGCCACTGCGGAGATGTTTGACTACCTCAGTGACCTCCACCAGGGAAATTGACGACGAAACACCATCAATCGTGTAATTCGGATTCAGGAGTTCCTCAAAGTGTTCCTTCCAACGTCCGACAACCTCCTCAGTTGAGGTCAACAGAGTCCCATCCTTACTGTACACAGCTTGGATGGTTCCCCGTTTCCCCCTCCTGAGGTGCCGGATAGTCTTCCAGAAACACTTTGGTGCCGACAGAAAGTCCTTCTCCATGGCCTCTCCGAACTTCTCCCACACCCGCTGCTTAGCCTCCGACACGGCAGCAGCTGCAGCCCTTCGAGCCTGTCGGTACCCTGCAACCGAGTCAGGAGTCCTCCAGGATATCATATCCCGGAAGGCCTCCTTCTTCAATCGGACGGCTTCCCTGACCACCGGTGTCCACCATGGTGTCCGAGGGTTACCGCCCCTTGAGGAGCCTAAGACCCTGAGGCCACAGCTAGCCACCGCAGCTTCAGCAATGGAGGCTTTGAACACCGCCCACTCCGGCTCAATGCCCCCAACCTCCACAGGAATGCCAGAAAAACTCCGCCGGAGGTGTGAGTTGAAGATACCTAGGACGGGGGCAGGGGCGGACTGGCCATCGGGAGGTTCGGGAGATTTCCCGAACGGCCAGACGATTTCAGGCCGAGCCGGCCGGCCGTAATTCTTTTAGATTATTATTACTTTTTTTTATGAATATATATTAATATATATTTTTTTTTTGTAAAATATTTACTTAGAGCGCGAAACGGAGCTCTTGCCTGACGGTGAAACGGGGCCGATGTATTACTGTCAATTTAGAGGGGGGAGCATCCCCACAGTGTATGGGGGTAAAGCGAGCGGCCAAAGCGAGCGGCCGAACGGCCCCTCCCAACTTGGACTGCTCCGCGGTCTGTCATTTCTGATTGGCTCAGCCTGACACACGGCCTGGTCACTTACTTCTCGTTGATCTCACTGAAGTTACACAGAAATACGAAAATGTCAAAAAGGAAAAAAGGTGGTGGAGAGGAAAAATAATTGGGTGGCGCTCAGAAGTTGAGGTTGAAAAGGAAAAAAATGTTAGAGCAAGACGCAGCCAAATGTGCTAAATTAACCGACCTTTTCCGTGGAAAAGCCAAGGTTGACGGCGACGCCCCTGTCAGCGAGACCAATGGTTAGGCGGGAACAGGACACAGCAGCATAGCTATGACAGGTGCACTAGCGAGCATGTTTGGCAATATAATAATGACTTAAACTAATTATGGAAGTACCAGAGACGTCGGAGAACAATTCATAATATTGTAATGCCCACGGAAGAGGCAGTGAATGAAGTATTGATTAGAGAGCGATTTATTAGATACCACCGCTAATAAACCATTGGAACACTTCAACACCGGTAACCACAGCAACGCACAACAAACCCCGGCCCGCCCCCATCTCCCAAACCCTGTGTATGTGTATGACAATTTTTTTCCACTAAAATAATTGTATCTTGCATAATTTAGATCATTTTCAGCCTTGATTTAGCTTTCTAGGCAAATGCAATTTCTAATATTTTGTACATGGACAAGATTGCTTATAAAATATTTCCCAGTGATCTTCACAATATTCTAAACACATGCACATCCCAACATTGACATGCCGTTGCAATGCACATATCCACGGATAAGGACTAGTTTTTATTATTTTACACCGTGGCAAAATTCTACGTGCGCTATTCCCGCGGTCTCATAAAAGGCCTCTCCATCCCAAAGTCCCGGGCCAAATTTTTGGGCCAGTCCATCCCTGGACGGGGGCCTCCTCCAGACGTTCCCAATTCACCTGCACTACTCGTTTTTGGCTTGCCAGGTCTATTCGGAAATTTCCCCCATTCCCTGATCCAACTCACCGCCAGATGGTGGTCGGTTGACAGTTCCGCCCCTCTCTTAACCCGAGTGTCCAAAACATGCGGCCTCAGATCAGATGACACTATCACGAAATCGATCATCGATCTTCGGCCTAGGGTACTCTGGTACCAGGTACACTTATGAGCACCCTTATGTTCGAACATGGTGTTCGTTATGGATAATCCATGACTAGCACAGAAGTCCAATAACAAACGACCGCTCGGGTTTAGATCAGGGAGGCCGTTCCTCCCCACCACGCCTCTCCAGGCGTCTCCATTGTTGCCCACGTGGGCGTTGAAGTCTCCCAGCAGAACTACGGAGTCCCCTACTGGAGCCCCATACAGGACTCCATTCAGGGTCTCCAAGAAGGCTGAGTACTCTGAACTGCTGTTTGGTGCATACGCACAAACAACAGTCAGAGTTTTCCCCCCTACAACCCTTAGGCGCAGGGAGGCGACCCTCTCGTCTACCGGGGTAAACTCCAACATCGCGGCGCTCAGCCGGGGATTTATGAGTATCCCCACACCCGCCCGGCGCCTCACGCCCTCGGCAACTCCGGAGAAGAATAGAGTCCAACCCTTATCCAGGAGTACGGTACCGGAGCTGAGACTGTGCGTGGAGGTAAGCCCCACCAGATCTAACTGATAGCGCTCCACCTCCCTCACAAGCTCCGGTTCCTTTCCCCACAGCGAGGTGACGTTCCACGTTCCACGTCCCCAGAGCCAGCTTCTGCCGCCCGGGTCTGGTCCGTCGAGACCCCTGACCTTCGCTGCCACCCATGTGGCTGCGCACCCGACCCTAACGGGTCTTCCCACAGGTGGTGGGCCCATGGGATGAAGAGAGGGGGGGTGCCACGTAGTGTGTTCGGGCTGTGCCCGACCGGGCTCCGTTTCAAACCCGGCCACCAGGCGCTCGCCATCGAGCCCTCCGTCTGGGCCTGGCTCCTGACGGGGGCCCCGGGCTTCCTCCGGGCCGGGTCACATCTCCTCTTTTTTCGATATTTATATTTGTATTGTATTGAATTGTTTAATTGAATTTAGCTAGTAAACTGAGTGTTTAAAGCAGGTTTCAAAAACCTGTCTTGTCACGCTCAATGAACGAGTGCAATGAACGAGCATGAAAGTTTGCGAATGTTCAAGAACCTTCCTACGTCATTCGACGCGATCGCCCGCTGCCAGGCAACAGACAATCGCGTCGTCTGTTGCCAGGCAGGTTTGGAATTTGTCAACAACTGATGACGTAGGCCGGTACAATTTTCGCCCCCGGTACAATTTTAACGTGACAGCGGCAACACCCTCAACTCCCTCCAGGCGTCCAAGTTCGTTGCCGCCACAGTGGATGAGCAGGACATCCGGGGCTGTTCTTCCTCTCAGGGACTGTAGGAAGAAAGGGATGAGGGTCTTCCATCTCAGTCCACCCCAGCCAAACCAACTGACCCTGGCCTCCAGGCTAGACCCCGAAGCCGCCGCCATTTGCGCCATTTAAGCCACCGCCAGCCAATAATTGTATAAGCCAAAATAAGCCGCCATCTGATAAACTTTGGCTGAGCCATCTAGAATTATTTGCATCAAGTTATAATTCCATCACATAGTAGGGCTTTGACTCCGAATGTGAATGAAGTATTGATTAGACAGCGATTTATTAGAAACCTAATAAACCGTTAGATCGCGTAAGACCGGTAACCATAGTAACGCCGGTAAACAAACCTCGCAAAGCCCAATCCAGGTCTTACTGAAGGAATTTAATGGTCAAAATATTATTAATAAATATTCGAATATATTCAAATATTAATATTAATAAACAAACAAACTTCGAATATGATTTTTGGGCAAAAGTCAAAGCCCTATCACATAGAGACATACGCACGAAAAATGTCAGCCATTTGTAGCCATGAAAAATTTGGCGGCTGCAGCAGCCATTTAGGTTTTGGCTGAGCCGGCTAGCCAGCCAATAACTTCATCAGCCAGCCATTATTCTCAAAACAAATGGCTTCGGGGTCTACTCCAGGCCAAGGTGGGGGCCACAGGTTTCCCTGGCTCTCTTGCGGACGTAGCTGTCCCCGATAATCCATACTTCTGGCCCTAAAGATTACAAAACACATTTAATTACTGATTACTGTACATTTAAATACAGAATGAGGGGAAAATGTAGCACAAATTGTTTGTTATTGATTGTTTTCCAATGGACTGTTAACATATAGACGAATACAGCTTAATATATCCTATGCATACAGTAAAGCTTATGTCATATGCAGTAGGCCTACTTGTATGAATTCAGTAAACATGTATTTCTAATAATTTGCCATATTAGGGAACACACAGACAATACAAGATGAGATTCGGTGAATATATTCTCCTTACTGTACGTCCACACCAGAAGCGAATTGAGCTACCAAATCGCCGGAAGTCATTCACTTTCTATGGGCAAGAGCGAAAAAGCGACCAAAGCGACCAACGCTACCAGCGGCCAAAGTTGAGCGACCAGAGCATCCAAAAAAAGTTGAAAACTGTTGAACTTTATGCAAATTACTTTGACGCGTTTCAGCTGCAAAACACTGACAGCCAATCGGAACATAGACGCTCTTCGCTTGCGAGGATCCCAGGGAACACCGGCAGGCACTTTTGAATTGTACGTCAAGAGCGACTTGAGCGACCAAAGCGAACAGAAATATTCGCAGCGAAACTTTATGAGTGTGTCTGGTGTGGACGTACAGATAGACATGCTAAATACTTGCGTTGAATAGGGGGTTGCCCCGGCACTCCAGCCAGCAAACATCAACTGTAGACATCCAATGGTAGCATACTTTACTATTTCCGGAGAGCTGTAATGTTTTACATTATTTAACATTCTCTGGGTACACCAGCTGATGTGTATATATTGGGCATTTGATTCTCGTTTCAGTAACAGAAATATATAAAAAAACGAGTGGTAATTAATTATGATTTCTGTTTTAAAATTAAAGGTGCTTTTCTTATAAAGTCAAAAAGGGGCCAACTAATCTAAAATAATAATTGTTAAACATATAGAGAATCATCGGGGGATTAGTAATTTATACTTCCATGGTCGGTAAACAATGCGACTACGATCGCTCAGACCTCTCGCTTATGATGCTACAATGCTAACAATGCTAAAACACAAGAATATTTCTGCATCCGGTACGTCGTGAAGTATGGCGTGGCTAGGCTCCCGTGATGCGGAAGCATATCTCTCCTTGATGTTGGAGACTCTCTAAATCAACGCCACTTCGCCCGGGGCAGGACTTTACGTCCTACGTCACTCGCGATGGGTGTGCATGTGAGAAAGGTTTTGGCTTTAGTGTCTATGGGTTGGTAATAACGGTTCTGATGATTTTTCACACATCACTGTCTTTACAATTTCTAGGCAACCGACGTTTAAGATTGTCAAGTGGTTAACTCTTGAATCACATTTACTAAGACCTGATGGGTTAGTGGTCAGAGAACAACTCATTAACGCGGGGATAAGGGGTTCGATTCCTTAATGAAGCTAGCTTTTTTCTTTCATTTTGGACTGGATGTTTGTATGCCATTTTGCAAGTGTATCAACTTCTCTTATGTGTTTACATTGTAGGCTACATACATTGTACCCATAGCGAGTGACGTAGGACGTAAAGTCCCGCCCCGGGCGAAGTGGCGTCGATTTAGAGAGTCCCCTTGATGTTGCCAGTCTTCTTCTTCAGTGGGTTTTTATGGCAGCTGGCATCCAAAATGTTGCATTGCTGCCACCTTCAGGTTAATTTAAGTCATATCTTCATATTCTTTTAATCAGACCAGTGTCTGATGAAATACAATTAAAAAAAAAACACCTTCCCCTCCCACTTCACCCCAAATTTAAAATACCTTTAACTGAAATCTCTTCTAGACCCAACTCTCTCAATGTCTCTAGTAACTCCTTCCTTTCCCTGCTGTATCTCCTACAATGTATAAGAACAGGAGGCACTGTCTCGGGGTGTTGACATTCATCACACATTCCATCTTGATGTTTCCCTATGATAAAAAGAGTACTATTCAATAATGTGTGACCAATTCTCATTCTAGCAATAGTAACCTGTTCTTTCCTTCTCATCCCACAAGGTTTAGTTGACTCAGTCACTCTTCCATTTAATGAGAATAAGTGTCTCCCTTTAGTCTCTCTCTCCCATAATTGTTGCCACTGGGCCATGATCCCCCTCCACACAAGTCCCCTCAGCCTTAGACAGATGTAATGTTACTTCCACATTTTCCTTCTTTACAGCTGCTTTAGCTAATTTATCAGCTTTCTCATTTCCTGAGATTACTGTATGGGCTCGGACCCATATCAGAGAGATCACCACTCCTCTCACAGACACACTTCTAATTGCCATCAGGATCTCGTATACAAGATCCTGATGGCTCTTCGCTGTCCCTACCCAAATACTAGTGATGGCTGAAACAGAATCACTACAAATCAATACCTTTTGATTTACAAGTTGCTCTGTCCACTTTATTGCCATTAAAATAGCATATAGCTCAATAGTAAAAACATGCAAAAAATCGGATGTCCTCTTAGATGACTCTATCTTTAACCTCTGAACCATAAAAGCCGCTCCTGTTGCTTCAGTTTCTTGATCTTTTGACCCATCAGTAAAAATTAGTAGATGATCCCCATAATGTTCTCCACATGACAATGAAACTCAAATACCATATCCCCTTCATTCTAGCAATCCTACATCCACCTTAGGTACATCCAATTGCCAGAGAGGTATCTGAGGCCATAAAACAGCTGGACAAAAAATTTGATCTGTTACTAACAGCTCCTGTGCCACTACCTCCCCTGTCCATCCAAAGCTTGACAACTTTGCTACCCCCCTCTCCCAGCTTGCTTGAGTCGCCACTCTAACTGGATGATCTTCTCTCTGTCCCATCAAATTAACCCATTAATTAGCCAGTAACTGTTTTCTCCTTAACCAAGTGGCATCTCTCCTGCTTCAACTTGCAATGCACATACTGGGGATGTTCTCACAGCTCCTAAGCATATCCCAAGTGCTTTAGCTTGAATTATATCCAACTCCGACAAAACTGACTTAGACGCAGACCCAAATACAATACTTCCATACTCCATCCTAGATCTTAGCAAATATACATATATTTGCTTTAATGAAGCAGCATTTGCCCCCCAATCCATTCCAGATAGGCATCTCATAATATTCAGAACTTTTCTGCTTTTGTGATATGGACCCTCCAGGTAATTCTTTCATCAAAAAACACCCAGAGATATTTAAAACTCTTAACCCTCTCCACATTCTTATCATAGAGCCTCACCTTTATCTCTTCATCTATTTTCTTTATTGTAAAGAACATAGTTTTGGTATTCTCCATAGAAAACCTAAGTCCCCACTTTTTCCCCCACTCCTCCACTTGTGTTATTGATTCCTGCAGTTTCTTCACAATATGCTTAACATTCTTCCCTCTTTTCCATAAACTGCTATCATCTGCAAATAAAGATCTACCAATTCCAGGCTGTACATTTGAAAAAATATCGTTGATCATGATATTAAACAACAACGGTTCACCACACTGCCTTGAGGGGTACCATTTTCTACCACAATCCTCTTAGAAATGTCTGGGCCCATTTTAACCTGAATACTCCTATTGTTTAAAAAATCCAGAACCCAGTTAAACATATTTCCTTCAATCCCTAATGTTTGCATCTTGATTAAAAGACCCTCAACCCATAACATATCATAAGCTTTCTCAACATCCAAAAATACTGCCACCACAGTCTTTTTGTTAACCTTAGCCTTCATTATCTCATCCTCTAAACATATTATTGAATCTGTAGTGCTTCTCCCTTTCCTAAAACCACTCTGATAACTGGTCATCAATCCCTTTTCTTCCATAAAGTGCATTATCCTCCCATTGACCAACCTTTCCATTAGCTTACCTACATTGGATGTTAACGTTATTGGTCTATAACTTGTTGGCTTGCTTGTATCTTTCCCTGGTTTTCTGATAGGAACTATCATTGCCTCCTTCCTCCCTGATGGAATCTTACCCTCTTCCCAAACTTTATTATATAGCTCCAACACCCTCTGTAATCCCTCATCACTTAACCTTTGTGTCGTGTTCGTATCTCCCCCCCTTACTTTGGTGCTCAAATTTGACCAGCCTGTTTTAACTGCCCTTACATTAACAAAAAAAACATTGATCATTACAAAAAAAATTTGAACTCCCTTTTAACTTGTAAACAATGTCTCAGACTACTGGTTTACATGAATAACTGCAGTGAATAGACACAGAAATTGAAAGTTGTATTCCAAAATTAACATTTATTGTAAAAAAAAAAGACAGAAAAATCAAAACAGAGACCAAATTCACAGAACATCAACATGAACACATCGTGTGTGTGTGTGTGTGTGTGTGTGTGTGTGTGTGTGTGTGTGTGTATGTGTGTGTGTATGTGTATGTGTATGTTGTGGTATCCGGCTTGGAGAATGCGCCGGGATTTCAGAGAAACACGTGGCAATGGTTAGTTTAAGCCGACTTCGGCGTTTATTTCAATGATCAGACAGGACAAGGGTGCGCTTGGGTCTCCGTGAGCCTCAAGCCTCCGCAGTCCATGCGTGTCTCTGCCTCTCCTGTGCTCTTGGTTTGTAGCCTCTCTTATAGTGGCTCCGGGCCTTCCTCCTCCCAGCCGCCAGGTGTCCCCCATCCCGCTGATTGGGGGGAAGGACCAGGTGCTCTCCGTCGCCGGCTGGTGGGTGGGGGTGGTATACCCCGTCCTTCACAGTCCCACGGGACCGTTCAGGCCGAGGCTTCAGGGGCGGGATGCCACACTCCCCCCCCGTTTGCTCAAGCCCCTGGTCTCTGGGGAACCCACCCAGGCAGGCATCCCGACGTGACAGGGCGTCGGCGTTGGCATGCTCCCGGCCCGGTCGGTGGTCCACCCGGAACCGGAAATCCTGGAGAGCCAGGAACCACCGTGTCACCCGGGCGTTTGTATTCTTGGCCCCCGCCATCCACTTCAGGGGGGCGTGGTCGGTGACTAAGGTGAACTCCCTCCCCAGGAGGTAGTAGCGCAACTTCTCCAGGCACCATTTGATGGCCAGGGCCTCCTTCTCCACGGTGGAGTAGTTGCGCTCATTGGGGAGGAGCTTCCGGCTGACGTAGGTTATTGGGTGCTCCTCTCCGGCCCGGACCTGGGACAAGACCCCCCCAAGTCCCACCTCCGAGGCGTCTGTGTGAACAATCACAGGGAGATTAAAGTCAGGTGTGATTAGTACCGGTTCTGAGCACAGGGCCTCCCGGAGCGTCTTGAAAGCCCGGTCCGCCGCCTCTGACCAGGTGACCCGGTCTGGCAAGGCCTTACAGGTTAGGTCGTTCATGGGGCTGGCCAGCGTGGCGTACCCGGGAATGAAGCGCTGATAGTAGCCCACCAGCCCCAAGAACGCCTTTACCTGCTTCTTAGTCCTGGGTTGCGGCCAGGCCCGTATGGCGGCTACCTTGCTTTCCTGCGGCCGCACTGTCCCTCTCCCGACCCGGTACCCCAGGTACGTCGTCTCCTCTCTCCCGAGGCGACATTTGGCCGGGTTAGCGGTGAGCAGCTCTCCCAGCACGGCCCTTAGCTGGCGGACGTGGATATCCCAGCTGGGGCTGTAAATGATGATGTCATCAATGTATGCCGCCGCGTAATCCTGGTGGGGCCTCAGGAGCTGGTCCATCATCCGCTGGAATGTGGCTGGGGCGCCGTGTACCCCGAAAGGGAGGACGGTGTACTGGTACAGTCCCCCCGGGGTGGAGAACGCCGTCTTTTCCCGGGCCGCTCGTGTCAACGGCACCTGCCAGTACCCCTTGGTCAGGTCCAGGGTCGACAGGTACCGCGCCGGGCCCAGGCGCTCGATAAGTTCGTCGACCCGGGGCATGGGGTAGGCGTCGAACTCCGATGCCTCGTTCAGCCGCCTGAAGTCATTGCAGAACCTAAAGGTACCATCTGGCTTCGGCACCAGGACCACCGGGCTGCACCAGGCGCTGCGTGACTCCTCTATCACCCCGAGCTGCAGCATTCGGCGCACCTCGGTCCGTATGGCCTCCCTCCGGGCCTCTGGGATCCTGTAGGGTGGAACCCTTACCCTTATGCCTGGCGCCGTCCGGATGTCGTGGTGGGTGGTGGCAGTCCTCCCCGGCAGGTCGGAGAACACGTCCCGATGCTGGAGGATGATCTCGTCCAGGTCGTGCCTCTGGGCCGGGCTGAGGTCCTCCCCCACCGGGACCTCCGGGATCTCCTGCCGGGCCGCCAGGGACAAGGGAGCGGGGTCGGCGGGTGTCTGCTCCCCCCCCCCTCCACTGCTTCAGGAGATTGATGTGGTACAGCTGCGTCGGCTTCCGCCTCCCTGGCTGGCGGACCCGGTAGTTCACCTCGCCCACGCGTTCCACCACCTCGTAGGGTCCCTGCCACTTGGCCAGGAACCGGCACTCCGCCGTGGGGACCAGGACCAGTTCCCCTGGCTGAAAGGTCCTCAGCTGGGCTCCTCGATTATAGATCCTCGCCTGGGCCTGCTGCGCTCGCTGGAGGTGCCCCCGGACGATGGGCCACACCCGGGCCATGCGGTCACGCACCTGCTCCATGTGGTCCACGGTGGTGCGGTGGGGGGACGGCTGGCTCTCCCAGGCCTCCTTTGCGATGTCCAGGATCCCGCGGGGCCTCCGCCCGTACAGCAGCTCGAAGGGGGAGAACCCGGTGGACGCCTGGGGGACCTCCCGTACTGCGAACAGTACGTGGGGTAGTAGTTGGTCCCAGTTCTTCCCGTCGGCTTGCATGGCCTTCTTGAGCATCTGCTTTAGGGTCTTGTTGAAACGCTCGACCAGGCCGTCCGTCTGGGGGTGGTACACCGAGGTCCGGAGCTGCTTCACCTGCAGGAGCCTGAGGACCTCCTTCATCACCCGTGACATGAAGCACGACCCCTGATCGGTGAGCACCTCCTTTGCTATCCCCACCCGGCTGAAGAGGAGCATAAGTTCACGGGCGACTGCCTTGGCGGTGGCGGCGCGCAGGGGAAGGGCCTCGGGGTACCGGGTGGCGTAGTCAACTAGCACCAGGATATAGCGGTGGCCCCGGCTGGTCTTGGGAAGGGGGCCCACGATGTCTAAGGCCAAACGGTCGAAGGGGGTCTCAATGATGGGCATGGGAATGAGGGGGTGTCTAGCGGTGGCCCGGGGGGGCTACCCGCTGGCACTCGGGGCACCCCTGGCAGTGGCGCTCAACATCCCGCTTAACCCCCGGCCAATAGAACCTGGCTAGGACCCGCTCCCGGGTCTTGTCCATGCCCAGGTGGGCCCCCAGGAGGTGGGTGTGGGCCATAAAAAGCACTTTACTAACGTAGGAACGGGGCACCACTAGCTGTTCCCTCACTCCCCCCTCCCCGGAGGCTACTCGATACAACAGACCCCCCCTGGTGCTGAAGTGCGGGTGTGGTGTGTGACTCACGAGTCTCGGGCCTGCCCGTCATGAACCAGGACGTGGCTCCAGGCGTGCTTGAGGGCCTCATCCTGGAGCTGAGCGGTGGCGAACTGGCCGGGTCGGGACGAGCCTTCCCCCCCCTCTGGTAAGAAGTCCGAGAACTCAGTAAGGGGGGAGCTCTCCGGGTCTTCCGGTGGGTCTGGTTGCTCGGAGGCTGTGAGGGTCTCCGGGGTGTCGGGGGTAGGTTCCGGTGTCTCGCTCCGGACGGGTCCTCTCGCCGTGCGCGCCGGGGTCCCCGGTGGGGAAGGTCTTTTCCCCTCAGATCCCTCGTCCTCCGCCGTCAGCTCTCCCGGGGACGATGGACGCCGGGTGGCCCCGTATGCCTGCCGAACCCCCCGCGCCCCTCTGCGGGGAGGGCCTCTCCAGCTCCGTAGCTCCCGCGTCGGGTCCCATAACCGGTGGAAGATCGGGCAGTCCCTCCCGATTAACACGGGGACCGGTAGGTGGGGGACAATCCCCGCCCGGATCGTGAATACACCGTGTGTGGTGCGGACTACCACGTGGCACGTGGGGTATGTCCGGGTGTCCCCGTGGACGCAGGTCACCTCCATCGGGTCCCCTGCCTTCCCGCCCGCCAGGTCGGGGCGAAGGAGGGTAACCGCACTGCCGGTGTCCAAGAGGGCCTGCGTGTCCTGGTTCATCACCCGCGCCGGGATGGTCGGACTACCAGACGTTCCCTGCGTCCAGCAGGTCGCCAACATGCACGTGTGGTCCGCCCCCGGGTCCGCGTACGCTGACGGCATCGACACATCATGTCCCCTCGGGCAATAGCGAGCGATGTGGCCGGGCTGGCCGCACCCAAAGCAGCACCGCACCTCCCGGTTCTCCGGTACTCCGCTCAGTGGGGTGACGCCGGGAGCCGGGTTGCCGATGGGGGGTCCCCTCGGGGCTTGGCGGGTCTCGGCGCGCCGTGGGGCTGGGGCGGGTCTGGCGTTCAGGAGCTGGGCCACCTGCCAGTTCTCCAGCTGAAGGACCAGGTCGTCCACGGTGGCAGGATGATGGTGGGCCAGCACGCGGCGGGCGTCCGGCGGGAGTCGCCGCAGGGTGTGGTCAATAATCACCCGGTCGATCGGGCTGGGGCCCTCTCCCGCTGTCAGCCACCGCTTCACCAGCCGGCTGTGCTGGGCGATCTGGGTGCGCACAGCTCCCTGCGCGTCAAACCGCCAATCCTGCGCGCGTTGCACAAGCGCCGCGAGGTTGTGGCCATAGTAGGCCAGTATGGCCTGTTTGAGCGCCGGGTACTGGCGGGGGCGGGTGGGTCCGGTGAGGAACGGCGCCACTATGTGCGCCCACTGCTCCTCTGGCCAGCCTTCCCTCTGTGCGGTCCGCTCGAAGACCTCGAGGTAAGCCTCCACGTCGTCTTCCGGTCCCAGCTTCGTGAGGCGGCTGGTCGGGGCGGCGGTCGGCGCAGCGCGGACGGCGTGCTGAGTCAGCCGCAGAACAGCTTCGCGGAGCAGGGCGAGGCTCTCGGTGGTCTCCCGCTGGTGTTGCTGGGCAGCCAACGCCGCGGCTCCGTCCGGGTTCTGCATGGTGGGGTAGTAGTAGTGGGAACGCTCAAGGTGCCTGCATTCTCCACCATATGTGGTATCCGGCTTGGAGAATGCGCCGGGATTTCAGAGAAACACGTGGCAATAGTTAGTTTAAGCCGACTTCTGCGTTTATTTCAATGATCAGACAGGACAAGGGTGCGCTTGGGTCTCCGTGAGCCTCAAGCCTCTGCAGTCCATGCGTGTCTCTGCCTCTCCTGTGCTCTTGGTTTGTAGCCTCTCTTATAGTGGCTCCGGGCCTTCCTCCTCCCAGCCGCCAGGTGTCCCCCATCCCGCTGATTGGGGGGAAGGACCAGGTGCTCTCCGTCGCCGGCTGGTGGGTGGGGGTGGTATACCCCGTCCTTCACAGTCCCACGGGACCGTTCAGGCCGAGGCTTCAGGGGCGGGATGCCACAATGTGTATGTGTATGTGTATGTGTATGTGTATGTGTATGTGTATGTGTATGTGTGTGTGTGTGTGTGTGTGTGTGTGTGTGTGTGTGTGTGTGTGTGTGTGTGTGTGTGTGTGTGTGTTCAAACACAGGAGTAGCATTTTGCAATCAGGTCGCAGTGTGCCTTGCAAACGTATGCAACACATTTGATACATGTAAGACTTGTCTCATTGTCTCTAGGGGCACAGAGCTCGCATCTCTTCCGTTTCTGGGATAGCGGCCAGGGCAGTGGCTGGGGCTTGCAGACTCCTCACCAGACTGCCATAGGCTGGTGTGCGGGGAAGGTGCTGGTGCCATTGAATTATAGGAGTCACTAAAGCTTTCCCAAGCTCTGCCAGGAAGAGTCTCCTCTTGAAACATTTCCCCTGATTCCAGGCTGGGTCAATCGCTGTCCACACCACATATGCATTACATGCAGACACATCAAGGATGTTGTTGAATACTGCCACAGGCCAACGAGCTGTCATTCACTTGCAGGTGTATGTACCAGTAAGCTGCAATGAAAGAAACAATGACTAGATTTGAAACAATATTGAATCTGTCTTACACAAAATGTTTTACATGAATACAAGTAAATCAAATGCATGACAGATGAAAATATACATTACCTTATCAAGGCAGTCAACGCCTTTGTTTCTGTTGTAGTCCAGGATGATCTGAGGTTTCCTGTGCTCTGCTTTGCTGACAGCGGCATATTTGTGTAGAGTGCTCATCAGGATAACATTCTTATTTTTCTTGGGCAAATATGACAAGACTGTGTGTCAGTGAAAGCAAATTTGGATGAGAGTGCATTTCTCCCTCTGGTCGAAACTAGTGCAGGGGGATGTTGAGGCTTGTTCTTCCTCACTGTCCCCACCATGGCAAGCTTTCTTTTCAGCAGCTCCTGAGCCCATGTGATGTGAAAAAGTTATCACATGTGATGTTATGCCCCTTGAGACATGAGTCATGTCCATCACAACACGCATGCCTTGTTTTTTTTCTGGCCTTCCAGTAACAGGTTTCCCTGTGTAAACCTGCATATTCCAGGCGTAGCTGCTCCTGGCATCACATGCTGCCCAAATCTTGATCCCATACTTGCCTGGTTTGCTTTGGATGTACTGTTTGAATGGACAGCGACCTCTGAAAGGGACCAGGCGCTCGTCCACTGTCACCTCAGGGCCTGGATTATACATTAGTGTCAGGCACTCCACCCACCTGTCCCAAATGTTCCTGATGGCAGCCAGTTTGTCGTCTCGCCAGCGGAAAGGTTGTGTAGCTCTGTCATCAAATCTGATAACTCTTGAGAGGACATGAAACTGCTGCATGGACATAGTTGACCGGAATATAGGCCTCCCTGACTCTGCATCCCACAGACTTTTCGTAGCCTCATTGTTGGACCGATGTACTCCTGCTAGAATCAACAGACCCATGTAGGCTTGGAGGTCTACCTGGTCCAATGCCTTCCATGTGTCCGCAAACACACGCCCCCCTTCCAGGTTTGTCATCGCCAGTATAATTTCCACAATGGACTCTGGTGAAAAGAGTTGGAAGCTGGACTTGATGTCATCCACACGAGATGTTGCATACCGTGTTGGCCCTGGCGTCATCCTAATGATATTTTCCCCTCTTGCTCTGCCTCCTCTGTCCTGGGGGATGAATACCAGAGCAAGTCGCCATCCTTGGACTGGAATTCCACCTCAGGTGTGTCTTCCCCAGGGGCCTCCTCCCCAGGTGCCCCCACCCCAGGGGCCTCTTCCCCAGGGGCCTCTTCCTCAGGGGCATCGTCCTCGCCATCTGTTGACTGTTCGGTCTTATGATGGTCTGGATCAAAATCAGGATCGTTGTCTACTATTTCTGAGACTTCCTCCTCTATTTCTGGTTCAACTTCAATCCCCTCTTCATCAGTTTGAAAAAAAAGGTCAAGAGCCTCTCTGACAGAAAATCGTCTGATTGGGCGCCAACTCATTGTGCACAGAGTAAAATAAGAGCAATGCACACAAGCAAGCTATATATAGGGGATCTGTGAGAAGATATCATACATTTTGTATTGAAAGTGTGTTTCACGTGGGGGGATAGGTACGTAAGCACGGGAAAGAGAGGACACCTAATTGTTCAGTCTGAAAGGGGTTCACGTGGGATGGAGTTAGGGCTGGGCGATTTTTTCGGTTTAAACGATTAATTTGCATTTTTACTTTGCTACGGTTTGTGAAATGGCTGAACCGAAAAATCTCGATTTTCTATTTTTTTTATTTTTTCTCGAAAACAGGTTTGGGGGATAACATTTGAACGGTGGGACGTCATTACACAAAATTTCGTGGGGTTGGTCAGTCTTGCGTGCTGAACGTAATTTGACGTGAAAGCCTTCCGTGGTTTTCGAGGAAATCGCTGTGTTTCAATCGTCCCGTGTTTCAATCGACCCGGATCTCCCCTACCATAAAAATGTCCACGAACACAGATGAAGAACTCATTCATAAAAAGGGTGCTACTTCAGTTGTATGGAAATGGTTCGGGTACAAGCAGTCAGACATAGAACAAACTGTTCCGTGTAAGGTTTGTAGAAAGTCGATCGCATTTTACAAGTTTTTCAGGGATGGCCTACAAGATCCTTTTTTTTCAGTTTGATATAAAAAAATCTTTGCACAATAATGACAGCCAAGTGGTGCTGATTTTAGTTTTTATCCTCGAACAACTGATTGGTTCACATAGGCCTAGATTACTTGGTAATCTCATTTATTTTTATTGTGTTAATAAAGAAAATATGTATTTAAATTTTGCCTTGGTCTTTTTAATTTGTTTAGAGAAAAACAGAAAAAAAAAATCAAGGTTTAAATCGTAAATTGTCCATTAGTTAGAAAAAATTTAGATTTTCTTTTTAGGCCAAATCGCCCAGCCCTAGATGGAGTGTGTGTATGTGTGTGTGTGTTTGTGTGTGTGTGCGTGCCTGAACGTGTATGTGTGTGCGTGTGCATGTAGGTGTGTGTGTGTGTGTGTGTGTGTGTGTGTGTGTGTAGGTGTGTGTTTGTGTGCGTGTGGTGGCGGTGGTGGATTTGTGGTTGTGTACTATCTGATGGATGAACACTATCTTGGATCACCCGTTCATTCCTATGGCGGTCATTTTTGACCGGGAACACCACAGGTGTTACAAAGTTGACTAAACAACTTAAAATTCAATGAAAGTAGTGATCAGCAATTGTATATGTTCAAATGCCTAGTGTGGAGGATATCATAAGCCATAAGGAAATCAGTCGGATTTGACCCGAACACGACAGGAAGGTTAAATGATTTAACATATTATAGCAAATGCCATCCTTCCCAGGAGCTGACTTTTTACATTTAACCAGTGCATTTTTTAATTCCCCAATCGTAAATGGGACATCTCTGATCTTATTTTCCTTTGAATATCTCCAAATAACTTTTCGTTTCATCTCCCTCCATTTTCTCTTCCTCTGATAAATTATCAGAACTATGTACCATACTCAGTGTATTCACCATCATTTCTGCCTTTTCTGAGTAGGTTATAGCCACCTGCTCCCCATCAGACAAAATTGGATAATTCCATTCTCTTCTATTTCCCTCCATTTTCTTGATCATTCTCCACACCTGGGGCCGTATTCACAAAGCATTTTATCTTACCGCTAGGAGTGCTCCTAACTCGCCCTAAAACATTTTACGTAGGAGTTTTTTCTTAAAAGTTATTCACAAAGCCGCTGAGACCTACTCTTACTAAGGATAAATCACAAAGAGTGAACTAAGAGTGACGCGCCGTTGCTATGGATTACGTCAATTCTCATGCACGAGTTTAGAAGCAGTCAGTTCGGTGATTGGTTGTTCAGACGAGCCCACTGAATCACCGAAAAACAAGGAAATAGCCTAGGCTAGAAATGAATTCCTATTAAGTAGTTATAGTGCAGTTAGCAGAATACACGCATGATGACAATTTTGTGCAGACCACGATAATGACGTTGTAGCCTGCACGTTCAAGAGAGAGAGAGAAAGCAAACAATAAAAATACGTAAAATCTAAAATAAAATAAATGTTACGAACTACCCAAGTGTTGACTGATTTGTGCCAAGGTGTTTACCTAAAATGTGTTTTCAAAGTGATCCCTAAATGCCTGTCCACTCGGTTCCACACGGCCAAATTCCTTGTAATGTTGATCGCCATCATCATCATCATCATCATCATCATCATCATCATCATCGTCTGGCTGTGGAATGTTCCTCCGCTTGCAAAGGTTGTGTAGAATGGCACATACGATTACTGTGCTTGCCCTCTCTGGGGTGAGGCGTATTTCGCCGTGGAGGACATGAAACCGACGTTTCATCTGCCCAATTCCTCTCTCCACAACATTTCGTGTATGTTTGTGTGCTCGCAAAGAGCCAATACGATGTGTTTTACGCATAGGACTAAGCGTAATCTGCGTAATCACTTACATGTTACACTTTAACTGTGCTCCCGGTTGTGGATTAAGGTAGGGTGTCTAGAGCCCCGTCTTGCATGGATAGTCACTGTCACCCAGCAAGTGACACCCAACTGGTACATCTCAAAAAGCTGCCTCAGACCGCTCACCATTAAAATGCGCGAATCATGGGTAGCTGAAGATCCAGGCCACTTTGCAACAACATCCAGTAGGCTATGTTAAAATTTGCATCAAAAACAACCTGCGTGTTGATGGAATGCACTTTCTTCCTATTGACGAACACGTCCTCGTCTTTTGATGGGGCAATTATTTTTATTTTTTATAAGTTATATATATTTTTTCTTATAATTTTTATAACATTTTATTTCCGGACTAATCTGATTATTCCTGTTAGTCGGGGATGTTATTGCATTGCGATTAACTCCACAACAAGTTTAATACCCTAACATTTTGTCTCGCAGGCATTTACGATTCTTTGTGAATAGGTCTTACTGAGTTAGGAGTCCTCTTGAGGACTTTTAAGCTCTCCTAGACTTAGGTGCTACTTTTAGGCCTAAAATACTTTGTGAATTGCTCTTAGTGAAAAAAGTTAGGAGTCCTAAATTTAAGAGTGACACGCCCATTATTTTTAGGAGTTACTCCTAAATTCGCCAGTTAGGACCTACTTTTAGCCCTAAAATCCTTTGTGAATACGGCCCCTGATTCATATCTCTCAACATCATTAGTTTCCTGCACCAATCTAGGCATCACTTGTTTCCACAAACCTTTCCCAATTTGCTTTTCTGAATGTAGCGCCCCCATGCCATGGCTATGAACATGATATTCTAATTAACCCAAAAGTTAATTGGGACGCTCCCAAGTTCACATTAAACTGACCACACGCTATATGTGGTAATCTACCCGATTTTATGTTTAGTTATATTGTAGTGTCTTGTAGAACTAAACCCTAATGTATGGGAATCACTGCATGGTAATGACAATAAAAACACACATAATTTACTATGAAAGATGGTTTCATTGAATTAACACGTTAAACGTTAACAAGAATCATTCTGTGCATCGACCCACAGGTAAATCAATTCACACATGAAATCAAATGCATTTTGGAAATGTTCAAAGCAAAATAAAGTCCTATGCCGGCACAAACTATTTATCCCCACGTTGCAGGCCTGTGTCGTCGCTTGGGTACGTTGAGGCCAAAAACAGAACGGCCGCTTCACTCACAGGAGCAAACAAACAAACAATCAAATGTACCTTTCACCTAACTTGGCGGGGTGTGTGTGTGTGCGTGTGGAAGCGATCGGACAGTCGCGGTCCTCGGGTCGACTGGTCCACGCTGGAGTTTTATCCAAACCGACCGCACTCAGCCTTCTGCCGCGTCCACGTCTGGAGGCAGGCTCAGCATCTCCAGAAACCTCAGAAGCACATCCCCGATCACTGATCTGGTGGTTATCTATCCGACAACCGGAACAGTATAGAGGCGGCGCCAGGGTAGGGCTTGGTTGGGCTATAGCCCAATCAAGAATTGTGTTAGCCCTACCGTTAGCCCTACCATAAAACAACCAAGAAAAGTGCGGAGTCCAACAGCGCCCCCACGTCGTAACGGCATTCAGGCAGCTGCAATGACAACTGTCACTGATCTGGCTTCATTAAGAGTCGGCCTCCAGCATCCGCCGTTATTATTAATCAACATGGACTGTGCTGTCCTGAGATCAGTGGGGAACCTGTCAGTCACTCCTGTGAGCGCACTTTTAGTGTATGCTCGACACAGAGACAGTTTGGTTGAAATTTGAATTATCTTTGTTAGAAGCTACCTGGCTGTAGTAGTTAGCGTTAGTGGCTTACAGTCACGTTATTAAGTTAACGTTAGCTGGTCAAAATTTATCATGGATAAATTTGTTTTTAAACGTCGTCGGACGGAAGAACAGATGGCGGTGGCGGGCGTTTTGGATAAAACTACGGACACATCGTTGACACCTGCGGGGGAAGACGACCACTCAGGTCCCGCGTCTCCCATGTGCCAGGCTCGGCCGGACAAAGATGAGCAAGAAGAAGAGGAGATGGAGCAGCAGGAGGAAGAGGACGAGGAAAGGGGCTGGCATGGTCAGCCACAGCTCTCCCCCCCCTTAAATGTCCTCATGCCCTCATGAGACCCAACTCGGACATGAACATTTAGTTTATTAACCAATTTTTATGACTACACCCCTATGAACTATAGTCAAAGGCTGGTCCTTAGATCTTCCTGCCTCATCATATGTTAACCTAATAACCGGCTTAATTGACCTCTTCCCTCGTCGAGGAGAATTTCTCTGAGGTTCAACTTCCTCAGCTGATACAACTGGATCTTTATCAGATACAGTTCTACCTCGTTGTCCAACAGGTGTATCTGCATCGTTACCAGTATTAACAATATCATCACTCTCATTAGCAAGGACATGTTCAGGCTCTGATATCACCTCAGACTCAACCTCACTCTCCTCTGGATCAGATGCAATTTGTTGTTCATCAGCAGTGTCCACTACTGGCATGACATCGTCCCTGCTTCTCTGAAAACCACGAGTACAGGAATCAGGAGGTTCAGGGGCCGTATTCACAAAGCATTTTATCTTACCGCTAGGAGTGCTCCTAACTCGCGCTAAAACATTTTACGTAGGAGTTTTTTCTTAAAAGTTATTCACAAAGCCGCTGAGACCTACTCTTACTAAGGATAAATCACAAAGAGTGAACTAAGAGTGACGCGCCGTTGCTATGGATTACGTCAATTCTCGTGCACGAGTTTAGAAGCGGTCAGTTCGGTGATTGGTTGTTCAGACGAGCCCACTGAATCACCGAAAAACAAGGAAATAGCCTAGGCTAGAAATGAATTCCTATTAAGTAGTTATAGTGCAGTTAGCAGAATACACGCATGATGACAATTTTGTGCAGACCACGATAATGACGTTGTAGCCTGCACGTTCAAGAGAGAGAGAAAGCAAACAATAAAAATACGTAAAAACTAAAAGAATATAAATGTTACGAACTACTAAGTGTTGACTGATTTGTGCCAAGGTGTTTACCTAAAATGTGTTTTCAAAGTGATCCCTAAATGCCTGTCCACTCGGTTCCACACGGCCAAATTCCTTGTAATGTTGATCGCCATCATCATCATCATCATCATCATCATCATCATCATCATCATCATCATCGTCTGGCTGTGGAATGTTCCTCCGCTTGCAGAGGTTGTGTAGAATGGCACATAGTGATTACTGTGCTTGCCCTCTCTGGGGTGAGGCGTATTTCGCCGTGGAGGACATGAAACCGACGTTTCATCTGCCCAATTCCTCTCTCCACAACATTTCGTGTATGTTTGTGTGCTCGCAAAGAGCCAATACGATGTGTTTTACGCATAGGACTAAGCGTAATCTGCGTAATCACTTACATGTTACACTTTAACTGTGCTCCCGGTTGTGGATTGAGGTAGGGACGGGTGTCTAGAGCCACGTCTTGCATGGATAGTCACTGTCACCCAGCAAGTGACACCCAACTGGTACATCTCAAAAAGCTGCCTCAGACCGCTCACCATTAAAATGCGCGAATCATGGGTAGCTGAAGATCCAGGGCACTTTGCAACAACATCCAGTAGGCTATGTTAAAATGCATCAATTTGCATCAAAAACAACCTGCGTGTTGATGGAATGCACTTTCTTCCTATTGACGAACACGTCCTCGTCTTTTGATGGCGCAATAAATTTTATTTTTTATAAGTTATATTTTATTTTTTATAATTTATAATTTTTATAACATTTTATTTCGGGACTAATCGGATTATTCCTGTTAGTCGGGGATGTTATTGCATCGCGCATTAACTCCACAATAAATTGAATACCCTAACATTTCGTCTCGCAGGCATTTTAAGATTCTTTGTGAATAGGTCTTACTGAGTTAGGAGTCCTCTTGAGGACTTTTAAGCTCTCCTAGACTTAGGTGCTACTTTTAGTCTTAAAATACTTTGTGAATTGCTCTTAGTGAAAAAAGTTAGGAGTCCTAAATTTAAGAGTGACACGCCCATTATTTTTAGGAGTTACTCCTAAATTCGCCAGTTAGGACCTACTTTTAGCCCTAAGATCCTTTGTGAATACGGCCCCAGATCTCCATCTGTAAACGGGTCTAATTTCACATTCAGGATCACTAGTGTCCTCATCAACTAAGTAGCGGTCTGGTTGTCTCAAACTAGGACTTTTAGGTGAAACAGATTTTCTTTGAGTCCTAGTCACAGATCTTGCGACCGGCAATGGAGCATCCTGCTCATCATCAGCTATCCGGACCAGCTCACCAATAGGCAAAATATTGTCTCTGTGTAGGGTTCTAAGTTTCCCCATTCCACTATCAGGCTTTACTCTGTACGCAGGCAAGTCAGGTAGCTTTTCAACCACCACATAAGGTAGAGCGTTCCAACGGCTCTGTAACTTATGCTTTCCCTTCAAGCCCAAATTTTTCAAGAGTACTCTGTCCCCGTTGGCTAAAACTTGGTTGCGCATGACCTTTTCGTAGTTCCTTTTGTTTCGCAAATGAACTTGTGTAGCTGACTTGGCAGAAAGTTCATATGCACTCTGTAAGTCCTCTTTCAACTCTTCTACATAACGTGAATGACTGACCGATCCCTGCTTATCAGTGCCAAAACACACATCAATTGGCAATCTAGCCTCTCTTCCAAACATAATGTAATAGGGGGAAAACCCTGTGGCATCGCTCTTAGTGCTATTGTATGCATGCACTAGTTGACTCACATGACGGCTCCACTGTCTCTTATGTGTGTCCCTCAAAGTCCCCAGCATTGAAAGCAGCGTTCTGTTAAAACGTTCAGGCTGGGGGTCCCCCTGGGGATGATAGGGAGTCGTTCTGGACTTTCGGATCCCCAACGTCCTCAAAAGTTCTTTGATCAATCGGCTTTCAAAATCACGGCCCTGATCCGAGTGAATTCGAGCCGGGAGGCCATAATGCACAAAGAACCTTTCAACCAAGACTTTGGCCACTGTTATTGCTCTTTGATCTTTAGTCGGGTATGCTTGCGCGTAGCGACTGAAATTATCTGTAACGACGTATGTTACCATATCCACTTGAGTCTGGTTCCAAAGACAAGAAATCGATACAAACCAGCTCCATAGGTCCACTAGAGGTAATTTGATGTAATGGAGCAGCTCGGGAACAAGGGCTCTTCCACGTTACACACCTCCCACAGTTACCTATGTATCTCTCAACAGCCTGAGACATTTTCGGCCAGTAAAACCTTTCCCTTACCAGGTCTACAGTTCTCTCATATCATCATGAGTGTCCCATATCATCATGTAAAGCACGAATCACAGGCAATCTGAACTCCATGGGCAGTAGCAACTGACGTCTTTCTTTTCCGGAGGCTTTGTTTGTAATTCTGTACACTAGTCCGCCTTCAACCAGGGATTAAAATTAACGACGTCCCGTCGTCCCGGGGACGTAATTAATTGTCATCGGGAGGATTTTTATTCTCTCTCGGGTCGACTGCGGGACGAAGAGAATTTTCACTGACTTCGTTTTTCTGTTTACGTTTTTAACACTTTCTGCGAACCAGAACGTGTTCGCGGTCGGTGGAAAGTGATAAGGTTAATGGAAAAAGGGCTGAGCTTCGTTTGATTGGCTGGCACGTTGGCTAGCGTTGTTCAGTGAGACGGAGGGGGTAGATCCCCCGTTCGTCATGGCGCGGGCTTTCTTGGTTCAATGGATAAAGGCGGGGCTGCGCACGGAGTCTGCCCGTCTTTAGAATAATATGCATACTCCCGAATGTTTTTATGAATGACACCCGCCTGCAAGAATGAGTTCACGTCTGAGTGTAGGCTACAAGCACGGTCAACTATTTACAAGTGCAAAAACGCAACATAGGCCTATTCTTTATTTTGCTGACCACTTGTTTTTTATCCCGACAAAAGCCTCGTAAGGACAGTTCCTCTGATCGCACCATCTTTCAACATCTTTGTTTAATGCGACTGCATCACCTTCTCTTACATGATCAGCAGCTCGCGGATTTCTTTCTTTTCAGTTTGAACTGCTCATGATGATATGCTGTCTCTTTTGAGACAGCGCAACAACCCCCCCCCGCAAAAAAATAAATAGAAATAAAACTCCAATGTGTGTAGGGTCCGGGGGGGTAAATTGGGGTTCTAGCTCAAGCAGGCAATTTACCTCGGGCAGTGTAATCGCGCGGACCGTGCCGCGAAAAAGGCGTGCATAGGCCTCGCGCTGCTCGAGCAGTGCGTCCGTTCGAGCTGAGACGACACGAGGATCACTGGTGGCGCTCTACTCTCGACGAGACACGATGTTGCGCTGGTTGAAGCCGAAAGAGCAGCAATCTGAATGTGCCCAGCCCCAGAACATAGCACAGCCAGGCCCCAGCCACCCAGTACAATATGGAAGTGCTGGCGACCCACCTTGTCCCAGAGAGCCTGAGGTAAGCTAACGTTAACTACAGAATCTGTTACGGTACGGTTAACTGGGACCCAAGTGCAGGACGCAGGGAGGCGGAGACAGGGTAAAGGCAAAGGGAATTTATTGGTTGAGCGTTCGGGAAGTCAGGCAGGCGGGGGTCTGGTAACGGGCTGGCAAGCAGGTGGTCACGGGCTAGGCGGTGGACGGGTAGTCAGGCGGGCGGGAGTCAGGAACCGGGAGAGCGATCGTGCTGGTGGGGGCTAGGCGAGGATCGGGCAGTCAGGCAGGCGAGGGGGTCTGGAGCCGGGAGGACGATCGTGCAGGTGGGGGCTAGGCGAGGATCGGGCAGTCAGGCAGGCGAGGGGGTCTGGAGCCGGGAGGACGATCGTGCTGGTGGGGGCTAGGCGAGGATCGGGTAGTCGGGCAGGCGGAGGTCCGGTAGCAGGAGAACTAGAGAAGGGGAACAGGATTACTAGGGGGACAGGGTAAACGAACAGGACTTGACTATAGAGCGGGTAGGCGATACGAACTTGCTGGAAGCGTATGACGAACTGGCGCCGGCAGACTGGGGATCCCAGACTGAAATAGGGAAGCGTGGATTGCAGATTGCCGACAGGTGGGTTGCGGGAAGAGGAACCCGTTACGCCCTGCCGCCGCTAGAGGGTGGTGTTGGAACGAGTAGCCAGGGACGCAGGAAGTCATATGAAGGGGGGGTGCTGACTACTGAATTGTTGAGCGGGGGGGGGTGCAAACGATTGTTGACGGGGGGGGGATAATAAACGCTCCTATAACGCGCGCAGCGTGATGCGCACGTTATAAGAGCGGCGGCGCTGGGTGCTGTATGTAATCGAATGACGGAGAAAAAAAATAAAAAAACGCGGCATTGCCTGAGTTCAAGTGTTGTAGTTGCGTCTGTTGTCCACTAGGGGGGTGCTGCAGCACCCCGAACAGCCCACTTCCTGCGTCCCTGCGAGTAGCGGGACAGGGCGTAACAGTACCCCCCCCTCGACGGACGCCTCTTGGCGGACGCCCCAGCACAGCCGGATGATCCCGGAGAAAGTCCTGGATGAGGGATGGGTCTAGGATGCGGTTCCGGGGAACCCAGGAGGGCTCCTCAGGGCCATACCCCTCCCAGTCTACGAGGTACTGGTGACCCCGCCCACGGCGACGCACATCCAGAAGTTGATGGACAGTCCAGGCTGGATGGTTATCGATCATCCTAGGCGGAGGAGGAGGCGGGATGGGAGGGGACAACGGGCTGGTAGAGACAGGCTTGATCTGAGAGACATGGAAGGTGGGGTGGATGCGACGGAGTGCGGGGGGGAGGTTCAGGCGAACCGCAGAGGGGTTGATCACCTTGGAGATGGTGTAGGGGCCGATGAAGCGTGGGGAGAGTTTGGCCGGAATCCCCTTCACGGGAAGGTCCTTAGCCCGCAGCCAAACCCCCTGTCCGGGGGCGTACTGCGGCGCAGGTCGACGCCGCTTATTGGCCTGGAGTTGGGAGCGAGTGGAAGCGTGGAGTAGAGCAGTGCTTGTCCATTTCCAGATGCGCCGGCATCTGCGCAGATGGGTCTGGACCGAAGGGACGGCAATCTCTTCCTCCAGATCTGGGAACAGAGGTGGTTGGTAACCAAGGGAGGCCATGAATGGGGATAACCCTGTGGAGGCGTTTAGCAGAGTGTTATGGGCGTACTCCACCCAGGGCAGCTGGGAGCTCCAAGTGGTGGGGCTGGCGTGGGTGATGCAGCGGAGTGCCGCCTCCATCTCTTGGTTTGCTCTTTCCGATTGCCCGTTAGACTGAGGGTGGTAACCCGAGGAGAGGCTGGAAGTGGCGCCCAGAGCCCTGCAGAATGCCCGCCAAACCTGCGAGGTGAACTGAGGGCCTCTGTCCGATACAACGTCCGCGGGGATGCCATGCAGGCAGAAGACATGTTTGACCAGGAGGTCGGCGGTTTCCCTCGAGGAGGGAAGCTTGGGGAGAGCAACGAAGTGGGCGGCCTTAGAAAAACGGTCAACCACCGTAAGGATGGTGGTATTGCCTTCAGACGTGGGAAGACCGGTGACGAAGTCGAGAGCTATGTGTGACCAGGGACGGCTGGGGATGGGTAGGGGCCGTAGTAAACCGGAATGGGGGCGGGCTGAGGTCTTGTTCCGGGCGCAAGTTGCACACGCCGAGATGAACGAACGGACGTCCTTGTCCATGGTGGCCCACCAAAAACGCCGGCGGATGAAATCCAGGGTGCGGGCTATTCCAGGGTGGCAGGTCAGCCGGGAGGAGTGCGCCCAGGTCAGAACACGGGACCTAGCCGCGTCCGGAACGAACAAACGATTTGAGGGGCCGAGACCGGGATCCGGCTGTTGCCTCTGCGCCAGGCGGACCGCGGACTCCACCTCCCAGGTGAGTGTGGCAACGAGGCACGTGGGTGGCAAAATGGTCTCGGGGTCTGTGCCGGGGTCCCCCGGAGAGTACAGGCGGGAGAGAGCATCCGGCTTGACATTCTGGGAACCGGGACGGTACGTGAGAGAAAAATTGAACCGGCCAAAGTATAAGGCCCACCTGGCCTGACGGGAATTTAGCCTCTTAGCGGATTGGATGTACGCGAGATTGCGATGGTCAGTCCAAACTATAAAAGGAATCTCTGTGCCCTCCAACCAGTGCTGCCACTCCTCCAAAGCAAGCTTGACCGCTAAAAGCTCGCGGTTGCCTACATCATAATTGCGCTCTGGTGGGGACAACCTTCGGGAGAAGAAGGCGCAGGGATGGAGCTTGTGGTCGGAGGGGGAACGCTGAGAGAGTACCGCGCCCACTCCGGTGTCTGAGGCGTCGACCTCCACCACGAACTGAAGTGAGGGATCAGGCTGGGTAAGGATGGGAGCGGAAACGAACCGCCGCTTAAGGCCCTGAAAGGCGGTCTCCGCCACCGGCGTCCAGGCAAAAGTGCTTTTAGTGGAAGTCAAGGCCGTGAGGGGAGCCGCGATCTGACTATATCCGCGAATAAATCTACGATAGAAATTGGCAAAGCCAAGGAATTGCTGCAATCTCTTGCGGGTAGAAGGAGTAGGCCACTCAGCCACAGCCGAGACCTTTGAGGGATCCATTTCAACCCGCCCCTGACTGATAATGTACCCCAAGAAGGAAATAGATGGGACGTGAAACTCACACTTCTCCGCCTTGATGTACAACCTATTCTCCAACAGCCTCTGCAGTACCTGTCGGACATGGATCCTGTGCTCCTCCATAGTCTCCATAGTCACGAAAACAGTGTGGTTCAACATGTCCCGGAGTACATCGTTAACTAATGACTGAAACACTGCGGGGGCGTTGGTGAGGCCGAAAGGCATCACGAGATACTCGTAGTGGCCCAAAGGGGTATTGAAAGCCGTCTTCCACTCGTCGCCCTCCCGAATGCGGACCAGGTGATACGCATTGCGAAGATCTAGTTTGGAGAATACGGAGGCACCGTGGAGGGGGACGAAGGCAGAACTGATGAGCGGTAGCGGGTATTTATTCTTTACAGTAATGTCGTTCAGACCGCGTAATCGATGCAGGGGTGAAGCGATTTATCCTTCTTACTAATGAAGAAGAACCCCGCTCCAACGGGTGACGATGAAGGGCGGATGACTCCCGCGGCGAGGGACTCCCCGATGTACTCCTCCATTGACTCCCGTTCGGGACGGGAGAGATTGAATAAACGACTGCTTGGGAGGGGGGCTCCGGGGAGGAGATCGATGGCACAGTCATAAGGGCGGTGGGGGGGGCAGGGACCGGGCATGAGACTTGCTAAAAACGGACCCCAGGTCGTGGTACTCCTCCGGGACGAGGGACAGGTTAGGGGGTTCGGATACAGACTCGAACTCAGAGCCTGAGCGGACCGCAAGCACTGAGCCAAGCACTGGGTACTCCACGACAGGATGCGTCCTGTTCCCCAATCGATCTGCGGGTTGTGAGTTCGAAACCAAGGGTAGCCCAGAACAACCGGGGAGAAGGGGCTGGAAATCACAAGGAGGGATATGGACTCGTGGTGATTCCCCGACACGAGCAGGTTGAGAGGAACGGTGCGGCGTTCCACCCGTGTGAGGGTCCTCCCGTCCAGCGCCTGGGTCTCGATCGGGAGATCGAGGGGGATGGTGGCTATTTGCAGGCGCTTGACTAATTCCAGATCGATGAAACTATCATCGGCTCCAGAGTCCAGGAGAATGGAGAGCGGGAGGGTCTGGTCTCGCCACAAAAGGACGGCTTCAAGGAGGGGGCGGGGGACCGAGGGATTCCGAGAGCGACTCGCCAGTAACCCCCGAGTTACTGATGAGCCAGTTCTTTTCCCGAGCGGGCGGGGCACACGGAAATAATATGACCCGAAATTCCGCAGTAAAAACAGGCTCCCGATCGCCTACGACGCTCCCTTTCCTCGGGCGTGAGGTGTGTGCATCCTATCTGCATCGGCTCAGGGGAGGGGGTCCGCCCACGGCGAGGAGGACCGGCAACCGGGAGGAGAGACCGCGTTGCGACCGATGACTCGAAAGGAGACGTGGCGAATGAGTGTGCGCTTCTCTCCCTGCGACGTTCGCGCAACCGGTTGTCCAAGTGTATCGCGAGGGAAATCAAATGATCTAAGCCAGTGGGTTCTTCCCAGGAGACTAACCGATCCTTCAGCTCACTGCTGAGCGCATTTAGGAAGACCCCCTGGAGCGCTTCCTCGTCCCAGCCGCTCTCAGCAGCGAGAGTCCGGAACTCGACCGCGAAAGAGGCGACGCTGCGGGATCCCTGGCGGAGCTGCAGGAGACGTTGGGAGGCCTCCCTGCCCCGGACCGGGTGATCGAAGATCTTCCGCATCTCGTCAGTGAAGGAACCATAGTCATAGCAAACCGCAGACCCGCGTTCCCACACCGCCGCTGCCCACGCAAGAGCCTCGCCACTCGAACCGATCAGATACGCCAGCGAACCAAGAGCCAGCGAACCGATCAGATACGCTATTCTAGACCTCTCGGTGGGGTAGGTCAGGGGCTGCATCTCGAAAACAAGGGAACACTGAATCAAAAACGACCAGCAGGATCCTAGGTCCCCTCCATAACGTTGGGGTGCTGGGATGGTCGGCTCCCGGGGAGAAGCCGACGGACCCGGAGCTGGGGCTGCGGGTTCAGGAGCGACGGAGGGTCGAGAACTGACGGCTTGGGTCAACTCACGGAGGGCGGTGGAGATCTCCTGCAGGGCCTGATCGTGTTGGCCCAGGAGAGTCCCTTGGTGAGCGATCATTCCCCTGAACGCCTCTGCGTCTGCTGGGTCCATTTGGGGCAGTTCGTACTGTTACGGTACGGTTAACTGGGACCCAAGTGCAGGACGCAGGGAGGCGGAGACAGGGTAAAGGCAAAGGGAATTTATTGGTTGAGCGTTCGGGAAGTCAGGCAGGCGGGGGTCTGGTAACGGGCTGGCAAGCAGGTGGTCACGGGCTAGGCGGTGGACGGGTAGTCAGGCGGGCGGGGGTCAGGAACCGGGAGAGCGATCGTGCTGGTGGGGGCTAGGCGAGGATCGGGCAGTCAGGCAGGCGAGGGGGTCTGGAGCCGGGAGGACGATCGTGCAGGTGGGGGCTAGGCGAGGATCGGGCAGTCAGGCAGGCGAGGGGGTCTGGAGCCGGGAGGACGATCGTGCTGGTGGGGGCTAGGCGAGGATCGGGTAGTCGGGCAGGCGGAGGTCCGGTAGCGGGAGAACTAGAGAAGGGGAACAGGATTACTAGGGGGACAGGGTAAACGAACAGGACTTGACTATAGAGCGGGTAGGCGATACAAACTTGCTGGAAGCGTATGACGAACTGGCGCCGGCAGACTGGGGATCCCAGACTGAAATAGGGAAGCGTGGATTGCAGATTGCCGACAGGTGGGTTGCGGGAAGAGGAACCCGTTACGCCCTGCCGCCGCTAGAGGGTGGTGTTGGAACGAGTAGCGGGACAGGGCGTAACAGAATCACCACCACCATTCCCGGCAACGACGATGCCCGCGAGTCTCGTGGCAGAAAGCTTTTAGTGGCTAACGATGCCAGTTTAAGAGACAGTTTAGGTGTGTTATTACCTTGTTTCAACAGTGTAATTTAATTATACTGGTTATCCACCATCAACAAAACTGGTAGACTGTCAAAGTTGACTTTAGCAGGGCTATTCCTACCTATTTCTTTAAATGGCAGTCGTTAGCAGAAATATTATCGCAGCTCTAAATCTATGTGTATTATCGTTATTTCGGCTTATAAACACCTGATTTATTATTATTATTATTATTATTATACTTTATTATTATGAAATATTATAACGAGAGTGGAGACCCACTCACTAAGCACAGACGGATTCTGCCCCGGATTTACGCACCACGAAATAATGTTTGTTAAAATGAAACCCATGTAAAGCCTACTTTCAAGGCAGGAGCATTGCTAGATCATATCAAAACCATATTTTGTGGTTCTAAATCCATGTGGTTCTAAGTATACCAACTGCATATCATATGTCAGTGTAATGCTAGCCGTTGGAAGATTTGTATTTATTTTCTTTTAGGGTTTAGTAGGCTGTTGTGTTTTTGACTAATAGTTGATTAATCCTTTATTAATCAACATCAACATTTCTTATTTTCTACAGAAACAAGGAAGCTCCTATGAGGCAAAAAGGAAGAGAAAGTTCCTTCCAGAGTGGAAAAAAGATTACGCTTTCATTGACTGGGATGCAGATGCGGAACTGATGTACTGCAAGACCTGTCGGAGCTGTCCAACCCAGGCCAGGGGGAACAGCCTGTTCAATGGCGTCACAGGAGAAAAAGTCAGGGTGAAGACGATTAAGGAGCATGTAGCCACAGCGCTCCACAAATCGGCAGCAGAAGCCTTGCAAGCTAGAGAATATCCAGTGGGGGGGGGAAATAGTGTCAGCCTTTGACAGGATGGAGGCAGCTGTGCAGGACAAGATGGTTAAACTATTCAACATTGCCTACTTCATTGCAAAAGAAGAGCAGCCATTCACCCTTTTCCCCAAGCTGATGATGCTTCACAAAACCAATGGCCTCGACCTTGGCTCAACCTATCACAACAATGTGGCCTGCAACACCTTTGTTGAAGTCATAGCCTCATGCTTCATTGAGGACCTCAAGGAGGAGTTGCAAGCAGCCAGGTTCTTCTCTGTCATGTCTGACTCCTCAGTTGACCGTTCGGTTAAGGACCAGGAGATGATCTACTGCACCTACCTCGTGGATGGCAAACCAGTGAACCGGTTTATCCAGATTGTTACCCTGGATCACGCCCATAGCCAGGGCATTTTGGATGCCATTCTGAAAGGGCTGAAAGTGGTAGGTCGTTTTGTTTACTTTTGAATGTATGAATGAAAGAATGCATGCCTCTATTGTATTCATATTATAACCTAATGTAATGATGCTAAGTCTTTTAAAAATTCCAACTTTATCTCCAAGGTTGGGGTTCAAGAGGAGGACCTGAAGCTGCGTCTTGTGGGGTTTGGATGTGATGGCGCTTCCGTAATGCTGGGAGTGAACAACGGAGTCGCAGCCAGACTAAAGCACCTGTGCCCCTCCCTAGTGGCGATATGGTGCGTCGCTCATCGGCTGGAGCTGACTGCGCTCGACTGTTTGAAACAGCTTCCCAAGCTGAAGGAACTAAACGAGCTGCTACGTATCATCCACAAACATTACACAGTCTCTTCTAAGGCGTCACGGGAGCTGGAAGAGATCAGCAAGGCGATGGAGGTCTCCATTCTCAGGCCAGGGAACACCGAAGGTATTAATATGATAAAGATCTGTTTGTTATATTTTATTCTTAATTGAGACAGTGTATTTTAATAGGAGACAGTGCACATTAATGAACATTACTGTAAGATTTGTAAATATGCCGGTTCAGACAGCCAGGGGGGCTAGTTTTCAACCGTAGTCTAAGGCAGATGTCATGAGCACTAAAAATAAATAACAGCATAAAATAATATCAATGTTGATGATAATGATGAATTAAAACCAAAGTGAAACTGAATGTCTAATCTCTGCTGTCTGATCGCAGGTACCCGCTGGCTACCACACACATCGCATGCCCTGGAGGTCCTCATGAGGAACTACAAGCCTCTGCTTGTACACTTTGAGAACCACGCCAGTGATCCCCATGACAGGGAAGCGAGTGCAGCCATGAAGGGGAGGGCAAAGCTTATGCTGAAGTCTCTGAAGCAGTACAGCACACTCCTCTTCATCCACCTCATGCTGGATATACTTCACGAACTGAAGCAGCTCAGCCTCTTGTTTCAGAAAGACGGCCTCACACTCCAGATGGTCTCGGATGGGCTGCAGACTACATGTATGTTTTTTGTAGCTATGCAGGTGAGGAAAAATGTTCCCTTATTTTACATTATTGCATATTACATTTAGGCTGTAACAGCTAAAAGTCAGAGTTGTATGATTGAATTGTGGTTTTTGGTGATGAAATTATTATAAATGTTTGTTCATGTAATGCAGACAAACCCAGGCCCAAGGCTGCAGCGGTTCCTGACCGAAGTTGGGACTGGATCCAACTGGCAAGGGGTTGAGATCAACAGGACCAGCACCGATGATGACATCTTTAACAACATCAAGCTTCGCCTCACCAACAGCTTCTGTGAGTTTGTGTCAGAGCGTTACGAGAGTCTCGAGACTGGCATTCTGAAAGCGGTTTCGACACTATTCGATTTATCCAGCTGGCCAGAAGACGCCACCGCCCTGGCTACATTTGGCACAGATGAACTAAATGTCATCATGGAGCATTTCCGCCCAGTCCTGGAGCCATGCAAGGACTTTGTATCTGAGGATGCAGCAAGGCGAGAGTGGCTTGACCTCAAGATCCTGGTTGCCCGTCGCTACAGGCATCTCGATTCCCAGGTGAGTGATCCTCCAGGGGTTTCCTCCCCACTAACAGCAACATTGTACTTAAATAGCACATTTCCTACAAGTAGATTGCAGCACAGTGTGCTTAGGTCCACAAAGAATCCCAGAATAAAAACATGCAGGATGAACAGACTTTCAACCCATTTTCTCAGGTGCTGTGGCAGAGGCTGATCCAGGGTGCCATTGGAAGAGCCGGTCAGTTCCAGCACATGCAGGTGGTAGCAGAGATCAGCCGTGTCCTCCCCATGAGCAGCTCCTGCTGCGAGCGTGGTTTCTCGTGCATGAAACGGGTGAAGTCGGACTGGAGGTCTCGCCTAGCAAATGACACTCTGACCAGCCTCATGCTAATCTCAATGCATGGCCCTCCTCTGGACGAGTACAACTCAATAAAGGCAGTCACTAAATGGTGGAGTACTGGCAGAAGGTCACGTAGACCACAGTTCTGCGACTGAGGGTGCTTGTCATCTACAATTAAATTACTATTTCCTCAACATAATGTTTTGTGTTTTCATTATATTATCAGTAAGAAACAACTGAAACTGTAAAAAAGATTTATGGGAAAATTCGGGACGATTCGGGACGGTTCAAAATGTTTTTCGGGACGGTTCCGGGACGGTGGTGAAACAAAGTTAATTTTAATCCCTGCCTTCAACACTGAATTTCGGACTCTCACGTTTCAGCAAACCTACTTCAGGGTCAGTCTGGCTTAAATTAGCTGGCCACTGGCCAGTGTTCAGGGCCTCTCTAACCACCTTGAGTACACTGTCCTCCAGTTGCGCTTTTCGCAAGTCTTCTCGGGTGAACTGTACCAGACTACCCAGATTGAGATGAGTTGCAAAAGCATACAACTCAGGAACACCTTCTGCAGGGATACCTAGTCTATCTGCTACACGCACCTCCCCGTCAGGTGACTCCAGTACGTGTGCATAACCACAGATGGCCCTCACGTCACCCTGTGACAGCTTTTTCCAGGGCTCAGTGTCCTCGTCAATCCAAATCCGGGAAAGCAAATCGGCGTCAACATTAGTTTTACCAGGGCGATATTTGATTTCAAAATCATATGTAGCTAGGGCCGCAAGCCACCTATGCCCTGTCGCATTTAGCTTCCCAGTTGTCAATACGTAGGTGAGCGGATTGTTGTCCGTCATCACAGTGAATCTCACCCCATATAAATAGTCATGGAACTTATCCACCACTGCCCATTTAAGGGCTAAAAACTCAAGCTGATGAATATGATACCTCTTCTCTGCAGCACTCAAACCTCTACTGGCGAACGCGATAGGCCTAAGGCCTTCATCATGCACCTGATTTAAGACAGCCCCTAACCCTTTAAGGCAGGGGTCCCCAAACTTTTTTCTCTGGGGGCCACATTATCGTTCCTGACTGTGATGAGGGGCCGGGATCAATCACGTGGGCTGTATACTAGGCTACTCCCTGCTATAGCCATCATTTCTAGCACAACATAGTTCATCATTACAAGTGATTTGCAAAAGAAGTGAGTACTTCACATGTTTTTCAATTTGAAATACCACAGGTATTTATTTTATTTTCTAATAACAACCATGTTAAATTAGCAAGGAAAGGTTAGAAAAATATGGTGATTGACAGAAAAAAGGAATGTAGAGTAGGAAATAAAAGGATAGTAAGGAAACTTACTATCCTTTTATTTCCTACTCTACATTCCTTTTTTCCTTCTCTCTGCCTTCATTCTCTTTACATGTGAGTAAACAGGTCAGAGGTAATTGGTGTCTGCTTGGATGATAATTGTGCTGTAGAGGTGATTGGGTGCTCATATAATTGGGTGACATATAAGAAATAGAAGAGTGAGGCACACATAAAAAAAAGTGATTCATAACCCTTTGAAATAGGAGATTGAGATGAGGGGCAGTGCATGAGGAGAGAGAGAGAGAGAGAGAGAGAGAGAGAGAGAGAGAGAGAGAGAGAGAGAGAGAGAGAGAGAGAGAGAGAGAGAGAGAGAGAGAGGGGGGGGGGGGAACGTTGGAGAGGCAGATGCTGAGAGAAGAGATTGAGCAGTATGCCCTCGACAGTTTAAACTAGAAGAGAGTAACAGTCAGCAAGTCAGTAGGTAAACTGAATTTGTACTTGTTGTAGCCAGGGTGGGAGGAAGGATGGATGGGCAGTGATCTTTGAGGTCAGCAGTTGCAGTCCCCTCTCTTAATAATAATAATAATACATTTAATTTAGAGGCGCCTTTCAAAACACCCAAGGTCACCTTACAGAGCATATAGTCATCATACAATTTTTTAAAAAACAAGACATTGTGGAAAAAGTTAAATAAATAAATAAATAAACATAAGCAATAAGAAATAAATAAAACAAAAACAGGACAAAACTAAAAAACAATCAAAACAGTGATCAGTTAGACGTTGTGTGCGAGTTTGAACAGGTGAGTTTTGAGTTGTGACTTGAAGGTTGTAATGGTGTCTGACTGTTTTATGTGTGGGGGGAGGGAGTTCCAGAGCCTGGGTGCTGAACAGCTGAATGACCCATTGAAGTGAGTCGTGATGTGGGGATACATAGTAGTCCAGCAGAGGTTGAGCGGAGGGAGCGGGAGGGAGTGTATTCTTGGAGGAGGTCGCAGAGATAACTGGGGGCTAGGTTGTGGAGAGCTTTGTAGGTGAGGAGTAGGGTTTTGTATTGGATGCGGTAGTGTACTGGGAGCCAGTGAAGTTGAATGAGGACAGGGGTGATGTGGTCAGATGATTTGGTGCGGGTGATGATCCGGGCGGCTGAGTTCTGAATGATCTGCAGTCTGTTGATGAGTTTGGTGGGGAGTCCGGTGAGGAGGGCGTTGCAGTAGTCTATGCGTGATGTGACAAATGAGTGAACTAGGATTTCAGTGCTGGATTGGGTCAGTGATGGGCGGAGTCTGGCAATGTTGCGGAGGTGGAAGAATGCTGCCTGGAAACCTGGCATGAAGGGATGAAATTGGACACATTCAGCAAATTACATAAATATGCTGCCTGTTGTTCCTTGTGATGTGATTTTACAAATACAGTGTAGCTGTAGCAAATTAAAAGCTAATTAAAATTAAAATCATTATTCATTAAAATTCATTAAAAACCTTAATCATATTTAATAAAAAATCATAGTTCGTGTTTACAGCCATATAAAATTGTCAGCCTGTCCTCCTAGAAAATACGACCGCATAGGTCGTTTGTACCGCCCCAAATTACGACCCACTGGAGCGTATTTAGCGCCTCTAGCGGTCATGCAAATAACAACATTCTGAAGTCTCGGGGCCGCTCGTGGACGCTCGTGGTTGCTCGGGACGCGCGTAGCCATGTTAATCGTTATTATCTGAATGGGAAATGCAATATTTTAGGACAGATACACAATTAAACGTGTTTCTAATTACATTTCTAGCGAGAAATGTACATTTTCCTTGCATAATCTTCAGTCAGTGAATGTGTATGATCTTTATTATCTGAATGGGAAATGCAATATTTTAGGATCGATTCAGCGTTAAACGTGTTTCTAATAACATTTCTAGCAAGAAATATACTTTTTACTTGCATAATCTTCATTCAGTGATTGTGTCTGATCTTTAGTTTTATAGTTATTAGGAAGATTTAATCGTCTAGCTCGCTCGCATGTTTCAACGACGTCAGGTTGGGGACGCTGCTTTCGCTAAACTAGCAGCTCACGTGTTTCCTGCGTTTGTGTTATTAAACCGTTACTTTATGTAACTTTTAATGATATTGTAATAACCACAGGCGAGGTATTGAGCGAAGTAAGCTTGATAGCAGGTTTATTGGATTCCACAATCGGACAGGCAGGCACAGCTCCACCGGAAAACTACAACAACCAAAACTCCCGCCCGGAAGGAAACCCCCGGAACCCCCTCTCAGAAGGCCCGCACCTTCCTCCCAAACCCTGTGATGCTAAAATATCATCTTGTTAGAAACCCGTGTATCTGAGAGCCAACCCAGTAGCCAAAAGCATACGTTGACAGTGTACGTTTTCGTGAACACTGGATTACATCGCATTTCAACATAAAATAAAATAGCGTGCTAAGCACACATACACGCACGCACGCACGCACGCACGCACGCACGCACGCACGCACGCACGCACGCACGCACGCACGCACGCACGCACGCACGCACGCACACACACACACACACACACACACACACACACACACACACACACACACACACACACACACACACACACACACACACACACACACACACACACGCACGCACGCACACACGCACACACGCACACACGCACACACGCACACACAATGCATTTCGCTGCTAAAACAACAACTTGGGCTGCTTCTCGGACATTTTGGGTGGATTTTGAACGGTATGTGGGCAGGACGTTTTTTGCAGGCAGGACCTGGCAACCCTGCGCTGTTGCCCGAGGTGAAGAAATGCTCCGGAGCAGATCTGGATCCACCATGGCCAAAATAATTGTCATGAATAGCATGAATAGATTCATGCATTATCATTCAACTTGAACATGTGTTTTTACAGTATATAGTGGTGGAGGGATGACGTATGTTGGCAAACCCGGAAGTGAGCGTCGACCTGGGTTTCCCTTGACAAAAAGCCAATGGGTTTTTCCATTGGATTTTGGATTATTGCAGAAAAATTAGCATCTTTGAAGCACCTCCACAAAAACTGAAAAAAATAAATAATAATAATAATAATAACTGTGCCCCAAAGAACGAAATGTAAACCAATGCATTCTGAATGGGAGTGTTTCTCCGATTTTTCCATGCTACACAGAACGAAATGTAAACCCATACAAATAAAGACTTCATGGTCATAATAATTAAAATATCATTAAGCTACTACTGAGTGTGTAGGGAGGTATTCTATTTTTTTCAACGGGGCTGAATCCAGTCACTTGACCGTCATGGTTGCTATGGTGGTTGCTATCGACCGCCCCCTCTAATACTCGTGGCTCTAAAAACCACGCGGCAAAGGAGCTGCCGTCAATTGGGTTGTTTTTGTCGTAAACTAGGGTCCGATGGTTGAAAAATAGACAGATATTCCAAGGTATCCTTAAAAGGCAGCTTGGATGTGTTTATTTTCTGCAGTTAAGACTTCTTCTATAACTAATTTTTGTAAGCAAAACACCAAGCTCATTGATTTAATGAGGGAGGGTTATTTGAAACAATTTATTCAATAAATATTTGTGAGAGGTCATTCCTTCTCCTGATTTTACTTCCTATTTATGTCTAGGGTAAACCCCTACTGTCCACAAGCATCCCCCCCTCCCCATATGGATTTGGAGAATTGTTGCCACGTCCCAGTGGTGGAGGTATCATATATATATGAAAGAGGGCATTCAATTATAGCCTACTACAATGATCAATTAGGAGGCCGAAGCCCTAAAGGAAGTGATGCAATAGGTGACTGAGTCGACAACATTTAAGTAAGCTCTATAGGGTCTCTTATATATCAAAGGGGGTCTCAAAGGACGCATACGCTTCAACCTGTGGCTCCAGCACTACAGGAAATGACTCAGCAAGTGCTCCATCTCGTTTCAACTCACCCAGCGGCTCGCTTGCAAGATTTTGGCCTGTTCTGTCCAGACCTACACCCTAGCCATCCAACATGCATATCTGAGAATCAGGCCTCTCTTTAATAATGACAAAAAGTTATGAGAGAAACACACATTAACTTTTTGTTATCATAAGCTGCGTGGTGCCGGCTCCTTTTGACCTTTTGACCCCCGACTTCAAAAACGTGGCCACAGGCCAGCTGTGTCTACACACCTTTAGCCACAAATGTACATCTCCATCCCACAAAAAATGGGGACTAGAAACTAACCTCTGTCTTATGTACATTTACTGTACTGTTGGAGGTCACGCCCCTTTGACCTCCAACAGTACAGTAAATGTACGTAAGACAGAGGTTAGTTTCTAGTCCCCATTTTTTGTGGGATGGAGGTGTACATTTGTGGCTAAAGGTGTGTAGACACAGCTGGCCTGTGGCCACGTTTTTGAAGTCGGGGGTCAAAAGGTCAAAAGGAGCCGGCACCACGCCGCTTATGAGATAACAAAAAGTTAATGTGTGTTTCTCTCATAACTTTTTGTCATTATTAAAGAGAGGCCTGATTCTCAGATATGCATGTTGGATGGCTATGGGTGTAGGTCTGGGAAGAACTTCAGGCCAAAATCTTGCAAGCGAGCCGCTGGGTGCAGGTGCAACGAGATGGAGCACTTGCTGAGCCTGGACTTTCATAGTCTTCGCTCTGTGAATGTAAAGGATGTTTGGTCGGATGTTACGACGAAGAATCATAATGTGAATGGGAATATTCTATAAATCTCTTGATATCATCTTTCGTCTCAACACTTCTGCTGCAGCCACTTAAAGTCTCACTCCGAGAACCTTAAAATATGAATCAATCCATTAGAAGTATGAAAATATCTTCCCGGTGGTGCAACAGAGCAAACAAGGTGTCCTTTGACATCTACGTTTCGAGACGATTGCAACAGTGCCACACATGATCATATTTGAATATGTTTCGGGGTAGTAATTAGCTGTCGATTTTGGAGGCCTTTATCAAAAATGACCAGCTATAGATTTGCTTCCCGATGGAGATTTTTGACAAATTACATGTTAATTAGCATCTACACGTTAAGCTGAATCCAATGAGATCAAGCTCGGCCTCTTGCTACACCGAGATCATGTCCTAGACCTAGGTGTACCATGTAAAATACATGTTACCATTAGCTAGAGTGTCGTTCTTGGTGTCATTGGACTCAGCTCAACGTGTAAATGCTAAATAACATGTCATTTTTCACAAATTTCTATCGGGAAGCAAATCAATAGCTGCTCATTATTGATTAAGGCCTCCAATTTCGACAGCTAATTACTACCATTAAACATGTTTGAATATGCTCATGTGTGGCATCGTTGTAATCGCCTGGAAGCGTAGATGTTGAAGGACACCTTGTTTGCCCCGTCACGCCACCGGGAAGATATTTACATGCTTCTGATTGACTAATGAATTGATTCAGCTATTCCCCCAGAAGTCTGGGGTCAAAAGGTCAAAAGGAGCCGGCACCACGCCGCTTATGAGACAAAAGTTAATGTGTATTTCTCTCATAACTTTTTGTCATTATTAAAGAGAGGCCTGATTCTCAGATATGCAGGTTGGATGGCTACGGTGTAGGTCTGGGAAGAACTTCAGGCCAAAATCTTGCAAGCGAGCCGCTGGGTGCAGGTGCAACGAGATGGAGCACTTGCTGAGTCATTTCCTGTAGGGCTGGAGCCACAGGTTGAAGCGTACACACACACACACACACACACACACACACACACACACACACACACACACACACACACACACACACACACACACACACACACACACACACACACACACACACACACACACAATGCATTTCGCTGCTAAAACAACAACTTGGGCTGCTTCTAGGACAGGGGGTCCTTTGAGACCCCCTTTGATCTATAAGAGACCTCAAAGTACAGCTTACTTAAATGTTGTCGACCTGCAGTCACCTATTGCATCACTTCCTTTCGGGCTTCGGCCTCCTAATTGATCATTGTAGTATAATTGAATGCCCTCCTTCATATATATGATACCTCCACCACTGGGACGTGGCAACAATTCTCCAAATCCATATGGGGAGGGGGGGGGGGGGGGGGGGGGGGTGATGCTTGTGGACAGTAGGGTTGTACACTAGACATAAATAGGAAGCAAACTCAGGAGAAGGAATGACCTCTCGCAAATATATATTTAATAAATTGTTTCAAATAACCCTGCCTCGTTAAATCATTGAGCTTGGTGTTTTGCTTTCAAAAATAGGTTATAGAAGAAGTCTAAACTGCAGAAAATAAAAACAACCAAGCTGCCTTTTAAGGATACCTTGGAATATCTGTCTATTTTTTAACCATCGGACCCTATTTTACGACAAAAACAACACAATGGACGGCAGCTCCTTTGCCGCGTGGTTTTTAGAGCCATGTAAGGATTAGAGGGGCGGGTCGATAGCAACCACCATAGCAACCATGACGGTCAAGTGACTGGATGCAACCCCGTTGAAAAAAATAGAATACCACCCTACACACTGAGGAGAATAATGATATTTAAATTATTATGACCATGAAGTCTTTATTTGCATGGGTTTACATTTCGTTCTGTGTAGCATGGAAAAATCTGAGAAACACTCCCATTCAGAATGCATTGGTTTACATTTCGTACTTTGGAGCACAGTTATTTTTATTTATTTATTTATTTTCAGTTTTTGTGGAGGTGCTTCAAAGATGCTAATTTTTCTGCAATAATCCAAAATCCAATGGAAAAACCCGTTGGCTTTTTGTCAAGGGAAACCCAGGTCGACGCTCACTTCCTGGTTGGCCAACATACGTCATCCCTCCACCACTATATACTGTAAAAACACATGTTCAAGTTGAATGATAATGCATGAATCTATTCATGCTATTCATGACAATTATTTTGGCCATGGTGGATCCAGATCTGTTCCAGAGCATTTCTGCACCTCGGGCAACAGCGCAGGGTTGCCAGGTCCTGCCTGCAAAAATCGTCCTGCCCACATACCGTTCCAAATCCACCCAAAATGTCCTAGAAGCAGCCCAAGTTGTTGTTTTAGCAGCGAAATGCATTGTGTGTGTGTGTGTGTGTGTGTGTGTGTGTGTGTGTGTGTGTGTGTGTGTGTGTGTGTGTGTGTGTGTGTGTGTGTGTGTGTGTGCTAACAGGCTATTTCATGTTGAAATGCGACTGGGTTGGCTCTCAGATAAACGTGTTTCACGTCACAGGGTTTGGGAGGAAGGGGCGGGCCTTCTGAGAGGGGGTTCCGGGGGTTTCCCTCCGGGCGGGAGTTTTGGTTGTTGTAGTTTTCCGGTGGAGCTGTGTCTGCCTGTCCGATTGTGGAATCCAATAAACCTGCTATCAAGCTTACTTCGCTCAATACCTCGCCTGTGGTTATTACAATATCATTAAAAGTTACATGAAGTAACGGTTTAATAACACAAACACAGGAAACACGTGAGCTGCTAGTTTAGCGAAAGCAGCGTCCCTCGCAACCTGACGTCGTTGAAACATGCGAGCGAGCCGATTAAATCTTCCTAATAACTATAAAACTAAAGATCAGACACAATCACTGACTGAAGATTATGCAAGTAAAAAGTATATTTCTCGCTAGAAATGTTATTAGAAACACGTTTAACGGTGAATCGATCCTAAAATATTGCATTTCCCATTCAGATAATAAAGATTAATAAAGATCATACACATTCACTGAGTGAAGATTATGCAAGGAAAATGTAAATTTCTCGCTAGAAATGTCATTAGAAACACGTTTAATGGTGTATCTGTCCTAAAATATTGCATTTCCCATTCAGATAATAACGATTAATATGGCTACGTGACAATTTCACCAAATGCCCTGTTGGTCATATATGTGGCATACATACCTCCCGCGACCTGTAGAGGCGCTTGATACGCTCCAGTGGGTCGTAATCCGTGGCAGTACAAACGACCTATACGGTCGTAAAATTTTGCGGACTTGTTGAAAATTGTAATAGTTAAAATCAGTATATTTACCATATAATAATAATAATAATAATAATACATTTAATTTAGAGGCGCCTTTCAAGACACCCAAGGTCACCTTACAGAGCATATAGTCATCATTCAAAACTATGTAAAACAGACTAGGAATAAAAGGAAAACAGAGGTTAAACATGAATAATAATAATAATTAATAACACTCAAAGACGCCTAAAGTGAAGGGGGGACCTCACTAACCACCACCAATATGTAGCACCCACTTGGGTGATGCACGGCAGCCAATCGGTGCCAGAACGCTCACTACACACCAGCTTGAGGTGGAGATACATATCAGTGTGAACTGTGTGCTTGACTCTGGCTGGTGAGAAGTCCGATGTCTGGGTGTAGCCTAGTGGTTGCCAGTCTCAAGGTTTGATGCAAATGTTCATCTGAGAGTCTGTTCCTCGTGGGATTTTTTATTTGCTTCATGCGGGAAAACGTCTGCTCGCACGTGTAGGTGCTGCCAAAAACGGTACACATATTCAGAGCATGTTGTTTAATGTTTGGGTAAGTGCCCTCTGGTAGCGCAGCATAGAACTCTTGAATGCGTCTTTAAGGACATCACAATTCTGCAGCTCGGCTAGTTCGAACTGAAGAGAGGGAAGTGCGTCGTCTATGTCAGCAGCAAAGGGGTTCTGGAACAGACATATGTCTTTGTTGTAGACATGAAGCTCGCGGAAGCGCCTGCTGAACTCACGCTGCAGCATCTCCAGGGCATCCTTGCACTTCGCGACTGGGAAAGGGGCGGCTGGTTTCTCGGCGCAGTAGCTTTGGATGGCAGGGAGATGTGTGAAGTCCAGCTTTTGGACCTGTCGCACAAGGAGCTGCAGTTTGACCTCGAATGCTTTGATGTGGGAATACATGTCGCAGATGAGATTCCCTTTGCCTTGGAGCTGTAGGTTGAGGTGGTTCAGCAGTTCAGTTGCATCAGTCAAAAACGCGAGGTCCCATTTCCACTCCGGTTCGGTCAGCTCCCGTACCGTTTCACCTTTAGACTGGAGGAAGGTGTTGATTTCGGGCAGCAGGTCGTAGAAACGGCGCAATACTTTGCCTCGACTTAACCATCGGATTTCGGTGAAGTACAACACATCCTGGTAAGCAGACCCCAGCTCGGAGAGAAAGGCCTGGAACTGCCTGTGTTTCAGCCCATTTTTTCGGATGTAGTTGACACAGTGCACAACCACCTTCATCACAGACGCCCACTTCAAAACTTTGCAGCACAGCGCTTGCTGGTGAATCAGGCAGTGGACTTGAATCGGTGCGGCGAGACCTCGTTCCTCGAACTCGCGGTTCAAGCGCCCTACTAGACCCCTCGTTGATCCGACCATGCAAGGCGCACCATCTGTAGTGACACTGGCAAAATTAGCCCATTGCAGACCAAGTTCGCCCATTGTTTTGCACACTTCGTCAAAAAGGTCTTCTCCAGTTGTTGTGCCTTTTAGGCTTCTCAGTGATGCCAGCTCCTCTGACACTTCAAAACTTGTGTTGACCCCACGAATAAAAATCAACAGCTGTGCCGTGTCCTGTACGTCATTACTTTCATCCATGGCTAAAGCAAAAAACTTGAATTCTGCAGCTTTCTCTCTCAGTTGGTCAAACACGTTTCCCCCCATCTCTTCAATTCGCCTCGTCATCGTTTGTGCTGAGAGACTCACCCCACTGAAGGCATCTGTCTTCTCGGGACACACCTCCTCGACCACAGCCAGAATCATTGCCTTCCCCAATTCGCCGTCTGTGAACGGCTTGCCGTGAGTAGCCAGTAGGTTAGCTTCTTTGTAGCTAGCTCGGACAGCAGCCAACTTGACCCGGGATTGACGAAGGAAGGCATCCTGTTGAGCAGCTAGCCCGCCTTTCAGACGTCGAACCTTATCATCTCTCGCCAGCCCGCTCAAGGTAGCATACTCTTTGTGGCGGGTTTCGTGATGGCGGCGAAGGTTGTATTCTTTAAACACGGCCACATTTTCTTTACATATAATACAAATGGCACGGTCTTTCCATGGAACAAAAAAATAATCCTTGGTCCATTGTTCTTTAAAAACCCGACACTCTCTGTCAATTTTCCTCACTTTACTGCACGCCATTACACTGCTGTTCAACTGTAGCCTGATATTCTCTGCGCATGACTTCCATCAGCTTGTCAGGTAGCGGAAATTCGGTCATGAACATACGTCATATAAATAAAACAGACACATATATAATTATATAAAATATAAATGGTTAATAAAAAATATATTTTAGTGTTAAAAAAACAAGATGCAAATGTAACAGATGTCAACCATTAGAACGTTAGATAACGTTGCTTTTAAAGCGTGATAGAGGTGCTGGCGATCAGATTGACAGCTCCACTCTTTGGCTCACGGTCACACATACATACCCTACTGACGGCCTTGAGTTCTAATCTCAGGTGACGGAATGAACAGCGTAAACTAAAATACAAAAAAAATAATAATAATTTGCGAGTATTGCTTCTTTGGGCCAGTTCAAATGGTGAGGTGCAGAGAGGTGGAGGGCCGGCCAAAGGGGCTTGGCGGGCCGTATCCGGCCCGCGGGCCATAGTTTGGGGACCCCTGCTTTAAGGCTAGCATCAATGTGCAACACATAGGTCTTGTTCGGGTCCGCAAAAGCTAATACAGGCGCGTTGGTGAGGCACTCAATGATCTCATGGAAAGCCTTGGTACACTCATGAGTCCATCTTGAGCCAAACGGTTGAGACTCTTTATACAGGGATGCAAACACATGTATGACAAAAAAAGAGAGAGCTACCCGAAGTCGGAAAAAATATGACGGCATGATATCGTATTATCATGAGAAGGCCTATGCTATATGCTATATGCCTAGAAAGATAAAAAATATATTAGTTACTCAGTTAAAGTGCCTTTTTAAAGTTAATTTGTTTTCACACACACACAAACACACACCTCTGCATTGGATATGCGATCACAGGTACAGGTACTGGCAGTATAGGCCTGGCACTGTCCCTGATCTTATCTGCTGCTTAGGGGGTTTCTGGAAGAGGGTTTCGGAGAAGCTGTGCAACACTTTGTGTGGTTATTGTTGTTGTCACTTTCCTCTGATGAATGTCTGCCTTACAGTGTGCATACGGGGCATGTACACCCCTGCTGGCATAATTAATTTCTTTAATGCAGTGTGTGCATTTAGCACATCCTTTTTTATCAATTTTTTTGAAAAAGTCAGACAGTGGAAAGTTATGCTTCACTGTATTCACCTCAGTCGTGGCTTCTAATTTTAGCCATGACCACTTCCAACTGCACTTGCACCCTGCGTCCTGCTGCACAATAAGTGCATCCTTCTCCGATATTTCCCACCACTATCCTCGGGCCGGGCCTTTGATCGAGCGTTTTTATTTTTATCATTGGTTTATTGGCCTAATCTGAGGAGAAATATATGCCATAAAGAGAAATATTATAGGCCTTTATTACACAGGTCTTCTCAATGCCGTGGAACACTCCGTTCACTTTGGTAGCTAGTCCGGTGACTTGTTAACCCCAGTGTCTTCTGTTGCTAAGCGACGTCAACGTCTTTGCGGACAATTTATTATTGCTCTGCTGATCAACACTACGAATAATAATAATAATAATAATAATACATTTAATTTAGAGGCGCCTTTCAAGGCACCCAAGGTCACCTTACAGAGCATAAAGTCATCATAAATCTTTTAAAAACAAGACATTGTGGAAAAATTATGAATGAATGCTGGTAACGAATAAATTGTAAAAAGGCGCACCACGTAAAGTTATTTTTTTAGTTTTATAAGTGGGATCATGTATAGAACGTCGCCGGTCATTTTCGAAAATAAGCCCCTTCAGGGCGAAGCAAGACGCCTTCGCTGCGCGTCGGTGTACTGTTCGCCCTGTCGGGGCTTATTTTCCCGATAATGACCGGCGTTCTATACATTATCCCTTACATATATATTTAGCTGAGTAGGCCTAGTAACAAATGTGTACAAAGTTACATATGTGTTAAAATAAATGTTGGGTTGAAATCGGGCTACGGCTCATAATTAACGTGTCGGGTCGGGCCGGGCTCGGACAGAACGTGCACGGGCTTGGGGTCGGGCTTGATTTTCTGAGCCCGATCTAAGCTCTTCCGTGCGCATGCGCATCCAATGTTTCGACGCGACGACAAGGGCTTTGATTGGTCCCCTAACAAAATCATTTCCGGAATCACTTTTCTTTACTTCGAAGGCACGGGGGGTCTCAGTCAGTCAGATTACGGAATATTGACACCTGTACTGTACTCTACTCGCGCACCGATCGACGCACCCCCCCCCCCCCCCCCCCCCCAAAAAAAACTCTTCGGATCTGCACGAACCACACAGGTCCCCAAAATGTATGATAAAAAAGCGACTCGCGCCAAAAAGCGCGCCGTTTGCATGTCTGTTTAAAGTACTGCTGTTGGTCTTTAACACTCACTTTCTTTCCTTTCCTCACTGGAGGATAACCCTTGGTCAGGTCTGTCAATGGCTTAACTGTGGAGGAGTAGTGTGCTACAAATCTGCGATAATAGCCGCAGAAACCGAGGAAAGATCTCAGGGACTTCAAGTCAGTAGGCTTCGGCCACTTGGTGACAGCCTCCACCTTAGCTGGGTCGGTGGCAATCCCGTCAGCCGACACAATATGCCCCACATATTTTACTCTAGGCTGGCAGAACTGGCACTTATCCATTGAAAGCTTAAGACCCACTTCCTCGAGACGGTCTAACACCTTCATCAACCTCTCCTCATGCTCCTCCAAAGTCGCACCGAAAACAATTAAATCATCTAGGTAGACAAGGACTTGTAACAAGTTCATGTCCCCTACGGCCTTCTCCATTAAATGTTGAAATGTCGCAGGAGCCCCCATTACTCCCTGCGGCATTCTCTCGAACTGATAGAAGCCGAGAGGACATATGAACGCAGTTTTCTCCTTGTCTTCCTCGGCCATGGCTATTTGATAATAGCCGCTACGAAGATCAAGTACAGAGAACCATCGGCTTCCAGTTAAGCAGTCCAGTGCATCATCGATGCGTGGGGTGGTGTATTGATCAGGAATAGTCTTAGTATTCAGAGTTCGGTAATCGATGCACATACGCACACTACCATTTTTCTTTCTGGCGATCACTATCGGTGATGCGTACGGACTCCGTGACTCCTTAATCACTCCTATAGCTAGCAAGTCTCTAAGGTGCTTACGCACATCCTCTATGTCAGCAGGCGTCAAACGTCTGGACCTCTCCCGAAAAGGTCGGGGGTCAGACAGTCGAATGCGATGCTCCACTCCTTTGGCCAAGCCAACTTCCCATTCATGGAGTGAAAACACTTTGCGCCGCCGGCACAGCTTCTGGGTAAGTCTCTCTCTCCATTCCCTAGGAATAGGAGAATCACCAAAATCAATCTGACTGGGGTCCATCTCTCTTGATATCTCACCAGTCCCTGGCGAAGTCGCCGAATCAGCCACCTGCACTTTCCCTAGCGGTGTGCCTGAAGGTATCCTCACCTCCTTCTTGGACTCATTCTGCAGTAGCAGAGAGAAACATTTAGGATTAATAGCCTTAGCTAGGGCTACCACAGGCTGCAACATCACACCTTGAGGCAATGGCGTGGAATCACTCGCCTCCACCACAACTATGCCTTCAAGCTCTGACTGAAATAAGTCCACTTGACACGGCACACAACAGCTCTCTAGCGGGGGTATGGTTAGCTGCCCAGGGCCCATCCAGCTGATCAAACCGACAGTTTAATCTGGGTCCCCTTCGCTAACACTCTGTGAAACCATCCCTTTCTCAAGCCCAAACCCCCTGATGTTCAAAGTATTAGTCAGAGTTTCACTCTTTTGATGGCCGCACACAGCAGCAAGTCGGTGAAACAAGCTAGCGTTGGTGCCTAAAATCATAGGGACCTGATCTGGCATGCTAGGTCCAGGACAAATCAAAGCCAACACTGACAGTGTTTCTTGTTTCCCAACAAGCTCTTTAGGGAACTGCATATCGACTACAACATATACTAAGTATGGGTAGCTGTTATCACTAAGGCCCCAAATGGCCAACCCCAACACTGGTTGGATGGTTACATCCCACAAGTGTTCCTCATACCATTTTTCAAAAATGATCGTCACTTGTGACCCGCTATCCAGAATCGCTGTACAGGGGTGCCCATTCACCTTCACCTGCATAGTAGACGACGGACCAATCAGCCCCTTAGGAAACAGCAGTTGTCTTGGCTTGCACAGCTTGTTTTCTGACTGAAGCGTGCGTTTTGTCATCCTTAAAATCACTGTCAGGAAAGTAGTTTCTTTTGTCTTTATTAAGTGAAGCAATAAGCCTCCTAATAACTCTTTTCTCATTTTCAGGAGACAAGCACTTAGTGGCGATATGACCGTCCTCCCCACACCGGTAACAGAAACGGACACCATCATTCCTAAACCTCTGCGGTCGTGCAGAAGACCCACGCTCAGCAGTATTCATCCCAACAGCAGCAGCTGCAACTTGCTGCTCAGCTACATCCCCGCCTTTAGCCTTCCACTTCTTTTCTAATCTGTTAACTTTCTTTCGCAAAGCAACCTCGTCAGCTCCGTCCTTGCCTGACTGGAATGACTGGGATGCTAAAGCATGAACATCACATTCCTCCTCACCGAAGGATGGCCTCTTATTCATCTCAGACACATAGGTTTTAAGAGCTTTGAAGTCAGCCTTCAGTTCCTCCACAATATCAGTGTCATTCTCTGCAGATTCATCTCGTGCAGCAACACTTCGAACACGGGTATTCACTCTTTGCCGTGTCCGGTCATGTTCTTCCTCCGTTCTGATCTCGGTAAATAAATCTAGGAAAATAGGAGGGTAGACCTTTCTTTCATTTAAACGCATCCTTAGCAGCATCCAATCAGAACCGATTGCCCCACGAAGCAGCTGTTCAACCCTCACTCGGTCTTTGTCTCGGTCTGAAATACCACCTTTCTTAACCACCTTAGCCAGAATAGGTTCAAGCCTCCGGACATAGTCAGACAACTTCTCACCAGCATTCTGCTGTATGAGGCGAAAAGAGAAATAGAGGTCCTCACCAGACTCTGCAGACCCAAACGCATTATCTAGTGCATTCAAATACTCTTCAGGGCTGGCACGGGGTCTACTAAGGCGCAAGGACTTCACTGCCTCTACAGCAAGACCCCTCAAACTCTCAATGATTCTGCGTTTCTTTTCCTGCTCAGGCCATTCGCTTTCTTGGACCATCAGTGTCGCCTGTTCTAACCAGTAATCGAATGATTCCTCCCCAGCCGGGGTGGGAATGCTACCGGAGAAAATCCTAAGCCGGCGATAACTATGACTCTCAGTCTGGCCTTTATTAGCTCTACTGATAGCATCAGCTAAAGACTGGAGAATGGCATCTGAAGTCCCGCCAGGGGGAACTGACGGAGTGCAAAAACCTTCTAAATCAGCTACTGATTTCCCCTCAGTTGCTAAGAAGATTTTCAACTTCTCTGAAAAATCATTAGGAGCAGCAGGAGTTCCATTAGCCTTCACAATCTCCCATACATCGTCACTATCAGCAGGTCTCACCTCCGGGGGAACCCAACTTGAAACAACCTCTTCTTTGCATTCACAAAGAACTAAAAGGCCACCAGCCTCACTGCTGAATTTCCTCCCCCGTACTCGGACACGTCCCCAACATCGCACAGTATGTAGGACATCTTAAATTTGGCCCACTTCAAGATCTTCACGTACACCGATAACCAATATGGCATGCTTAGGGTTAATGCCCTCACTACTGCACCACTTCAGAAGCTCTGTTTGCTGCCAGGCTTTATAATTTGATGGATCCTCCATGGCTAAATTACAATCTTCTTTAAGCGCAAACGACGTGCTTACCTAACAATAAGACAATAAGAGTACGACGACAAAAAGGGTTCCAAAACACTACAAACACAAATCCCGGACGAGCCCCCATTTTATGTAGCGCCCCCATGCCATGGCTATGAACATGATATTCTAATTAACCCAAAAGTTAATTGGGACGCTCCCAAGTTCACATTAAACTGACCACACGCTATATGTGGTAATCTACCCGATTTTATGTTTAGTTATATTGTAGTGTCTTGTAGAACTAAACCCCTAATGTATAGGAATCACTGCATGGTAATGACAATAAAAACACACATAATTTACTATGAGAGATGGTTTCATTGAATTAACACGTTAAACGTTAACAAGAATCATTCTGTGCATCGACCCACAGGTAAATCAATTCATGAAATCAAATGCATTTTGGAAATGTTCAAAGCAAAATAAAGTCCTATGCCGGCACAAACTATTTATCCCCACGTTGCAGGCCTGTGTCGTCGCTTGGGTACGTTGAGGCCAAAAACAGAACGGCCGCTTCACTCACAGGAGCAAACAAACAAACAATCAAATGTACCTTTCACCTCACTTGGCGGGGTGTGTGTGTGTGCGTGTGGAAGCGATCGGACAGTCGCGGTCCTCGGGTCGACTGGTCCACGCTGGAGTTTTATCCAAACCGACCGCACTCAGCCTTCTGCCGCGTCCACGTCTGGAGGCAGGCTCAGCATCTCCAGAAACCTCAGAAGCACATCCCCGATCACTGATCTGGTGGTTATCTATCCGACAACCGGAACAATATACCTCTAGTCCATTTCATAGACAGAGTATTAATCGCATGTAGGTATAATCATAGACATCTTATATGATAGACGGAGCATTGAATGCTACCGCCTACTGGCGCTGACGAGACGCGGGGCCGCCATCTTGGAGTGGTCATCCGCTCCACTCAGTGTAATCCGTTTGGCTGGAGCAATGAACTGTCAGCGCATTTAATGAATCATACCTCACTGAATACCACTGATTTTCATGCGGTTTTTTGTCATACGTGTAGCTATGATAAAGGCCACATGGTTTGGCGTGTTTTATTATTCAATACCAATTATACCAATAGTACGGTAATGTTAAATCTTGCTTGTGAAAAGTAATCCCCCGATTCCTATTGTGGATGGTCCGCCGATTTGAGCAGGAATACGCTGAACAACAGCCCGGCATCCTGTTTCTGCTGCTGTTACTGCTCCCGGTTGACCACTCCAAGATGGCGGCCGTATTTCTCGCGTCCCAGCAGCCAATGCTCCGTCTATGCTATAAGATGTCTATGGGTGTGTTCGAAACCACCTACTTGCTTACTACTCTTACTAACTATGACGTCAAATTGAGTAAGCAGAACGTAGTAAGCGAGTTTCAGGTAAGCGAGTAGTATCCGAATGTCTTCTACTTCCGGAAAGATTTTGTGTAAGCATCGCTAGCTTACTAGACGTAGGCCTACTCAACCGCCCCAGAATGCACTGCGTCTATTCAAAAGAACAATGGAAGCAATGGCGCTAAACGGGGAGCCGCAGCAGCAGTGCTTTTAATAATCGTTTAATAATTGTTTTTAACATATCACCGCAAATCCTTTGGTTGAAGATGTACTGTGACGTTTATATATTTATTTATAATATTTATTAACGGCGCCCGGCCGGTAGGTTATTGACACGTCATTTGATTCACGTCATCTGAGGTGGTTAAGTAAGAACGGTCTTCCGAACGTCGATTAGTCTAAATGGATTACTCAATCATTATTTAAGGATTCAAGAAGTAAGCCAAGTATTGAGTAGGTAGTAAAGGCTCGATTCCACCGGAGGCGTACGCGCCGCGGTCACCGCTGCTGATCGCTTCCACTATAATCAATGAGACCATTTCCACCGGGCGCGCCGCGGAACGTTTCAGCAGCGTCCCAGGAGCGGCGTGCTGCGCCGCGGCGCTATCTTTCCACCTATTTTTGCCGCGAGCCGCTGCTAAACCGCGTCAATTTCGACAGAGCAGGTCGAGCCGGGCAGGAAGTGAAAAGTAAAAGCCATAGAGCATCCGGTCAATTTTCAAAATAAAACACAATACTCAGCTCATGTAACTTCACATCAACATTATTATGTCATGACCGGTGGGTCTCAGAGGGTCGGCAACATGGACGACGAGAGACTCATTGTCGAAGTTCAGCAACATGAAGTCATTTATGTACCAAATCATCATTTTTATAAGGAAAATGTCAGAAAGGACAAAGCGTGGCATTTAATTGCAATAGTTTTGGGAGTGGTAGGTGAGTACATTAGGTTTAGGATTATCGCGTGATCTGGTGATCTCGCGTGAATACGGCTGGTTCGCAAGGCAGTGCTACGCTGCCGTTACGCGCCCGGTAGGAATGGACGCAGGGCAGAGGACGCAGCCGTTCCGCGGCGCATACGCGTCCGGTGGAATCCCGGTGTAAGTAGTAAGCAAGTAGGTGGTTTTGAACACACCCTATGGGCAGGCACGGCGTTATGGGTGGGCCTGACGGACCCAGGCCCACCCACTGTTCAACAGGCCCACCCAAAACTTTTCTTAAAAAAATAAAAAATAAAAATATATATTATATATTTAATTTATTGCACGGCTCTTTTCAATGCTATGGAACGAAAGTGTCAAGGGAAGTGTTTTTGCCTCTCAATCACGTCTTTGATATCACTCCGCATGTCAGGTATTCATCAACCCCAGCGTATTCAGTTGCTAAGCAACGTAAACGTCTTATGCAGACTATTTCTCTGCTAATCAACGCCACGAATGGTAATTATAAAAAGACACACCTTGTGAAGTTATTTTTTCGCATTGGCAATATAGCCTTTAACTTCACGTCTAATAGTCTCCAGTCCATCACCGCATCAGTGACGGACACGATTGATTTGATCGAGAACCTCAAACAAGAACTGATAGACATTCGCTCATGTGCGTTCTTAAACGTGTGGGCAACAACAAATAAGATGATGGAGGATCTTGATGTCAAGAACTGGGATGTACCCAGTTTGCCCTCCCGCTCAAGAAATCTCCCAGGCCGATTTGAGGGAAGTATCTTCACATGCACGTTGGGGAAATCGACAAGAGTGAGGAGTGACAGTGACCTGCGCAACATTTCCAACGCGCTTATAGACTGCCAGTTTAATGACCTGAACACCCGATTCCACAGTGACACCTATGGGCTCATGGCATCTGCAGCAATCCTGGAGTCCCCTAGCCTCGATATAAATGACACCACTTTGGCTACTAAAGCGAACTCTCTCAATGATGCAGGAATGCGCTTCCGGATAACCAAGTTCAAGTTCAAGTGTTTTATTTGTCACATACAATAAATTGAAGTGAAATGTTAAAGGGTCAATGCTCCACACTGTGCAAAAAAATAAAAATATATAAATAAAAATATAAAATAAAATAAATTAGTTAATTTATTTAGATAAAATAAAAAATGTAAATAAAATCAAATTTAAAAATAAGGTGTTGAATTAAAAATTTGAATTCAAGTGTCTCACTGCCTGTGGATAAAAACTTCTCTTAAGTCTCTCAGTCCTTGAGTTAAGGCTTCGTAGGCGTCTACCCGACGGCAGCAGGGTGAAGAGGCTGGCATTGGGGTGTGTGTCATCCCTCCTGATGTTTTTTGCCCTCGACTCCACCCTCTTGTGGTAGATGTCCTTCACGTTGGGTAGGGACGCTCTGATAGTCCGCTCAGCTGAGCGCACCACCCTCTGTAGGTTGGCCTGGTCTTGAGCGGTACAGCTTCCATACCAGACGGAGATGCATCCTGTGAGGACGCTCTCCACGGCTGAGGAGTAGAAGGTCTTCAGGATGGAAGGGGAGACCTTGAATTTCCTCAGCCTCCGGAGGAAGTACAGTCGCTGCCTAGATGACTTTGTCACATGTTGTGTGTGGAGGGTCCAGGTTAGGTCTTCAGTGATGTGCACACCCAGGTACTTAAAACTAGGAACCCTCTCCACAGGCTCCCCGTTGATGATGAGGGGGGTGAACCCGCTGTCCTGCTTCCGCCGGAAGTCCACCACCATTTCCTTTGTCTTTTTTATATTTAGGGCCAAATTGTTGGACTGACACCACAGTGCCAGGTCTGCCACTTGGTTCTGGTAGGGCTGCTCGTTGTTATCAGAGATAAGACCCAGCACCACAGTGTCGTCTGCAAATTTAATGATGGAGGTTGAACTTCCGGAGGCTGTGCAGTGTAGATGTTGTACAGCAGCGGGCTCAGAACACAGCCCTGGGGGGAACCGATGTTGAGGGTCAGCGGCCCAGAGGTTACACCACCCTCCACTTTCACCACCTGGGGGCGGTCAGTAAGGAAGCTGAGCACCCAGTTGCACATTTGGGTGTTGATCCCCAGCGACCTCATCTTGTCGATCAGGCGGAGGGGGACTATGGTATTGAAAGCTGAACTGTAATCAATGAACAGCATCCTCACATAGTTCCCCCCCCCACCATCCAGATGGGTAAGAGTGGTGTTTAGCAGGTTGGAGATGGCATCGTCTCTGCTTCTGTTTGCTTTGTAAGCAAACTGGAGGGGGTCGAACGAGTTTGGCAGGGAGGTGCAGATGTAATTTTTCACCAGCCTTTCGAAACATTTCATCACTGCAGAGGTCAGGGCCACTGGACGGTAATCGTTCAAACATGATGGTTTACTATTTTTGGGCACCGGTACAATGATAGACTTTTTAAAGCAAGATGGGACGACAGCTTGGGCCAGGGATGTATTAAAGATCATGGTGTACACTGGAGCTAGTTGGTCAGCACAGGATTTAAGGACCCTTTCAGGGATCTGGTCAGGCCCGGCAGCCTTTTTCCCATTTACCCCTTTGAACACCCTCCTCACATCACTCTCACTTACTATGAAGGGGGATTTGGTGTTATTCCCAAACATGTCGGCCATGACTGCCATTGAGTTATGATCTTCACTCTCCATCTCAAACCGTGCAAAGAAAGTGTTGAGTTCATCAGCAAGGGAGGGGTCAGAGCTACACACCGAGCCGGCCTTGTTCTAAAAGTCTGTCATTATTCGCAGGCCCTTCCACACACTAGCGGGGTCACCAGCGGTGAAGTCGGCTTCCACTTTGTCCTTATATCGGCACTTTGCAGCATTTACGACCTTCCTTAGGCCATAAGCAGCCACTTTGTAGTCCAACATGTCCCCCGTAGTAATCCCAACATTATAGGCAGCAGTACGCGCTGAAAGTGCTGCCCTGACAGTTCCATCTACCCATGGCTTCTGATTTGGGAAAACTTTTATTTTGACTGATGGTATAATGTCATTTACCAGTAGGTGTATGTAGTTCCCGACCACTTCCGCAAACTCACTGACGTTGTCGGAGGACTCCCGGAACATTTCCCAGTCAGCGTTGTCAAGCGCGTCTTGCAGCAAGCCTTCTGATTGGTCATTCCAACGTTTTACTTCTTTAGTCACCACAGCTTCGTTAAGGATCTTTTGCTTGTATTTAGGGAGAAGGAAGATGGCAACGTGATCGGACTTTCCGAATGCAGGCAGGGGGATAGCCTTGTAGCTGTCCTTGAACGGAGTGTAGCAGTGATCCAAGGTGTTGTCTCCTCGCGTCGGGAAGTGGATATGCTGTTTAAATTCAGGCAGGCCCCGGGAAAGTTTGGCTTTGTTAAAATCACAGAGAACGATGATAGCAGCTGCCGGATGACGATGTTGTTGTTTGTTTATCACCTCCTGCAGCTCGGATATGGCAGTATCTGTGTTGGCTGGTGGGGGGATGTAAACCGCGGTGGTGATGATTGCGGTGAACTCACGGGGTAGATAGTGGGGGCGGCACATAATGGACAGATGTTCCTGATGGGGAGTACAGCCCTGGGAGAGAACGGTAATGTTCCTCGGATCACACCACTTGTTGTTAGTCATGAAACAAACTCCTCCACCCTTGGACTTTCCGGACTCTTCCGTTCTATCCATGCGAGCGATGGAGAAATGCTCGGCGGGTGTAACAGAGTGATCCGGGATAGATGGGGACAGCCAGGATTCGGTAAAACATAAAATGCTACAATCTCTGACGTCACGCTGGAAGGCAATCCTTGCTCTAATATCATCCATCTTATTCTCTAGAGACTGGACATTTGGTAGCAGAATACTGGGCAAAGGTGGATGGTTTACCTTCCTCCTCAGTCTGTCCCGGATCCCCCCTCTTCTCCCTCTGTGTTTTGACCGTTTCCAGGGCTTGTCGCTATTACTGTTATGACCGTCAGTTTGTCTGAGAATCTCAGCTGGAAACGCCGACTTGCTGTCAAAAGACGTGCTAACATAAAATATGCCGCACTGATCCCTTATTTCTAAAAGCATTTGGTGATCATATGTGATCATACTAAAAGTCACATCAGTAAAAAAGATTAAATATAAAAAAAATAGGTAAAATGCAGTCTAAACATAGAGACCCTGACGGCGTCTGGACACAGCCGCGCCGTCCCATATTAGAGTCGGAGCTCGCAGTGTTTGTGCAACTCATAGAGAGGAAGAAAAACCGAGGACAACATCTCAAAAGTATTCTTGAAGTGATGGACATATGCAATGAGGACGTTTTCCCGAATATCCATGCTTTCAAGCTCTGATCAATGACATCCTGTTCAGTTGAACGCGTCTTTTCCAGTGTCAGCCGAATTAATACAGCAAATAGCACCATGCTTACAACTCGCCTTATGTCTCTCTGTCTGTTGACATTTGAGAGAGAGCTTATAGTAACTCTCGACTTTGATGAAATCATTGACATTTTCAAGAGCAAACCCCGCCGATTACTCCTGTAAATGAATTAATACATTTTCTTCTCATGCTCTCTCTTCTTCCCATGCCTATCTATTTTCATGTTTGGCAATCTTTTAAGCTTGCCTGTTGGCGCAAAACTACCCAGTTGTTATTTTGATGTTCTGCCCTTATAGTCAGGCAGATAGGTGTAACAATTGTGGGTTTATACGTACAAGCATGAAATTTGGCACAGTAATATATAATAGTCTAATGAATAATTCCAGATATGGAGCCACCGCGAAAAAGTCCTATGGTAGCCATGGCGGCCATTTTACAAAATGGCCGTTTTGACCGCAAATATGTTTTACCAGACGACACAAATGCTTCATTATGTTCCAATGAAATTACTCTAGATACACATATATGCCATAATTGTATTCTCCAAATGACCACAATTTGCATTTGTGTTGCAAGCAATGTCAATTAACCCACCAAGGAGCGTAATAAGTGCTGACTCAAACATTTTTTGAGCCTCTGTTCAGGACTAAAATTCAGGACTAAATGTTTCCAGTGAAATTACAGAACAAAATTAACTAGTTGACAGCTAAGTATATATTTATTTTAGGTAAACCACTATGAAATGACAACAATTGGTTCTGAACATTTAATATTAGTGATAGTGAAATTATTAAACAATAAAGCACTGTTAAGGTAAGTTGCAAGTTAGTTCCAGTTTGATCTTGTTTATACGTCACAATTTTCTCCACCACACTGGCACAAAGCAGTACATTTCAAACCAGCTTGTTGGCACTTGCATCGTCCCTTGCAACCCTTTTTGCAGTTACAACAAATCAGTTGCCTTGATGAAGTGCTGGCTTCAGGAAGCGTGGACCACAGGGGTTTCCAGTTTTGGGGATCGATCCATCCCCAATCCCCAGGTGAGGGCAGATCCATAACAACCTTGAGCATGTTTCCCCAGCAGTGCCCACCCGTGTACACAGCCCTCTTGATTTGTTGGACCAGGACTCCTCTGGTAGGGGGAATAGCTTCCATGGCTCGTCCTTTCTTCGTGAAGAGTGCCTGTCGAGCTTCGTCTATGTTGAGGAGATTGCTGGTGCGATCGTAGAGAAGAATGGTGAACCGCTCAAGTACTGCCACAATGTCATCAGAGATGTCTGTTGTCCCCGTGGACAGATCAACTAAGGCTGGCGTCAATTCGTCAAATACTTTCCAGGTATCCCAGGCTATCTTCTTTCCCCGTGTATTAAATGACGACACTGTGTCACACCCTGTGTATGCATGGAACATCGGGAGGGCCTGTGACTTATCTGGTCCAAGGAATGCTGCAATTTCATGCGCTGGTATATACCAGAAGTGCTTCCCTGTCCCAAAGGCCACCCAAAGCTCCTTGATTTTGAGTTTGGTTGTTGCTGCCATAGCCAATACCACAACATCTGTGTCCACCGTACGCAGAAGAATTGTCTGAAATCCATCACGGACTGCATCCGCGAGATGTAGCATCATTCGTGTATCAGCCTCCTCATGGTCACATGGGGCAAGATGACTGGTGTCCCATGCGGGAATGCACGTCACATCTGAACCATTCGTGGTGACTATCTGCTTATCTGATACAAGATGTGTGATGTGTTTTGTCAAGAAGGCAAACAGTTCTGTTTTGTTAGCATCAATTCTCAGGAACTGCTGCCAATTACCTGGTAGAACAGTGGATCCGTCAACTCTCCTTCGAATGCCTTTCCAACGTTTGTCCCTGGCTTGAGATTTCAGGCTGTTATTACAGTACTGGTCCCAGACTATATCCACACGACAGGCTCTTTGCAAGTGTCCTTGTATGCATGGCAAGAATACTTTCAGTGCATAATCATTAAAGGTTTTGGCAGCAACTGGTTTCAGAAAGTTGACCAACACTGCCCCGTCAAGGATAGTGACGTCAGTATCTGGTTTTGGACCATCACCTCTGACCTCTGCGCAACTCTCTAGATAGACACACCAATAGATCTGATTTGGTTCCCAGTCGTAACTTCCCAAGCTGAGATATTGACGGGGGACATGCTTTGTTTTCATGGCGGAAAAATTCTTCCAGATCACCATCTCGTGTTTGAGACGCAATGTAGAGTCTTGAGAATAAAGAGCAGTCACTCTTTAGCGAAGTAACTTGCAAACTTGTCTTGGATTTTATCAGGCCGGGGTTTTCAGGCACACACGCAGATGGCAGGTCAGGTGCAACAGTAAGGTTTATTACAGTTCGTAGCTCTACAGTGTCAATAAACAAAGGTACGGTTCCACAATAGAACGGCTTGTCCAACAGAAAAGTAGTCCATCAAAGGTAATCCAAAGAAAGTATAATCCACAGGAAAGTTAAGTCCACATAGGCAGCGATGTAATGTCAGTAAATGTCAATAGTGATGCTAAGCTAGTTAGCTGATGCTAATCGCGATTTACTAGCATTCAAAAGGAATAGGCAAAGGCACTCAAACTAGTCCCCATGGGAGAGGAGGAACTAAAGGGAAACAGTACTCACGAAACTCCATGACAGAGTGAAGAGGAAACAAACACCCAGTGCTTAAATAGGAAGTAGTATTGTAAAGGAAATGGTTGATGATGGATGCTCTAGAGTGAGCGTCGCCCTCTAGAGGACTGGCGACCCTGCATGGACGTGACAGGACCCCCCCTCCGAGGGGCGACTCCTGACGGGCCAAGGGAAGAGGCCCGGAACTGTTGGATGAGGGATTTGTCCACAATGTTCTTGGCGGGGATCCAGCTGCGCTCCTCCGGCCCATAACCCCTCCAGTCCACCAAGTACTGCGTGGACCTCCCGATCTTGCGTACATCCATAATCCGGTGCACGGTGTAGGTGAGACCTCCGGCGATGAACTTGGGGGGTGGTGGGGCTGGGAGCTCTGGACACAGAGGGGAGGAGGTGGCAGGGCGTAGTATGGAGCGATGGAAAACGGGGTGAACCCGCATAGCTCGTGGTAGCTCCAGATGGAAGGCCGTTTTGGAAATCCTCCGGAGAATCCGGAACGGTCCAACGTACCTTGGGGCCAACTTCCGGGTTTCTCCTTTTAGGGCCAGGCTCTTAGTGGACAGCCATACTCGCTGGCCAGTCTTCAGGGTTGAACCCGGTCGTCGCCGCCTGTCGGCCTGTTGCCTCATCTGTTTCTGAGACTGAAGCAGGGCCCGACGAGCCTGCTGCCAGCGGGTGCGGAGGCGAGCCACCGAGCTGCGAGCCGCAGGCACATCCCCAATCTCTGGGGAGGAGGGGAACAAGTGCGGGGGGTATCCCCACATGATCTCAAAGGGGGAGGTAGCCGTGGAAGCGCTCCACTGTTGGTTGTGGGCCACCTCTGCCCACAAAAGGTTCTGACTCCACTTGGTTGGGTCTTTGGCAGTGTAGCACCGGAGATAAATTTCGAGGGCCTGGTTGACTCGCTCAGTCTGCCCGTTGGACTGGGGGTGGTAGCCCGAAGTCAGGCTTACTGATGCTCCCAAGTTGCCCCAAAAGGCCTTCCAGAAACGTGCCACGAACTGGGGACCTCGGTCACTGACAAGATCTTCTGGTGGTCCGTGGTAGCGCACCACCTCTCTCACCAAAATCTCTGCTGTTTGTTTGGCCGTGGGGAGTTTGGTCAAGGCAATGAAGCGAGCGGCCTTGGAGAACCGATCCACCACCACCAGGATGGCGGTGTTCCCTTGTGACGGGGGCAGTCCCGTAATGAAATCAAGGGTGATGTGTGTCCAGGGGCGATGTGGGACCGGAAGGGGTTGTAGGAGTCCTGCCGGTCTGCGGTTGTCTGGTTTCGCCCCCATGCAGACCGTGCAAGCCGCGACATACTCAGTCACATCCTGACGGAGTTTCGGCCACCAGAATCGTCTCCGGAGTAATTCCAGGGTACGTCGGACTCCAGGATGGCCGGCCAATCGGGAAGCGTGAGCCCACTCTAAAGCCTTAGTATGGCAGGGTGGAGGCACAAACAAGAGGCCCTTAGGAGTCTCCGTGGGTGCCGGTGTGGGTCCTTGTGCCTGTCGAATCTCCTCCTCCAGATGACAACGTACAGCGGCCACGACTTTAGAGGAGGGGACGACGGTTTCCAACGCCGCTGGCTCCGCCTCCGTAGTGTGGAGGCGTGAAAGGGCATCAGCCTTGCCGTTCTTGGACCCTGGGCGGTAGGTGACCACAAAGTTGAAACGACTGAAGAAAAGGGCCCAGCGGGCCTGCCTGGGGTTCAGGCGTTTGGACTCCCCGAGGTAAGCCATGTTTTTGTGGTCTGTGAATATAAGAAACGGGTTGGCTGCGCCCTCGAGCCAGTGACGCCATTCCTCTAGTGCTAGTTTGATGGCTAGCAGTTCCCGGTTACCCACATCATAGTTTCGCTCCGCCGGGGAGAGAGCTCGAGAGAAGAAGGCACACGGGTGGAGCTTGCTGTCCTCTGTTGCTCGCTGCGACAGCACCCCCCCTACCCCAGAGTCTGAAGCATCTACCTCCACCACAAAAGGTAGGGCTGGATCTGGAAGGGTGAGGATAGGCGCCGTGCAGAACCTTTGCTTGAGGTCCTCGAAGGTTTTCTGAGCTGCCTCTGTCCACACCAACCGACGGGGACTTCCCCGAAGCAGGGCTATGATAGGGGACGCCACGGCACTATAATTACGTATAAAACGCCGATAGAAATTGGCAAATCCCAGGAATCCCTGAACCTGTTTGATGGAGGTGGGTATAGGCCAATCCACGATGGCCTTGACCTTTTCAGAGTCCATCGAGAGCCCCTGGGGGCCCACTACAAACCCTAGGAAGGTGGTGGAAGCAGAGTGGAACGTGCACTTCTCCACCTTGCAAAACAGTTTGTTCAGGAGGAGGGCTTTTAGGACGGCTCGGACGTGGCTGACATGTTCCTCGAGGGACTTGGAGAAGATGAGTATGTCATCCACGTATACAAACATGGACACCTCCAGGAATTCGCGCAGTACGTCGTTGATGAAGTTCTGGAAAACTGCCGGGCTGTTTGACAGACCAAACGGCATTACGAGGTATTCGTAGTGTCCTGTGGGTGTGATAAATGCGGTCTTCCACTCATCTCCGGCCCGCATGCGAACCAGGTGGTAAGCGTTCCTGAGGTCGAGTTTAGTGAAGACTGTGGCACCCTGAAGACGCTCGAATGCGGTCGACATGAGGGGCAAGGGGTACTTATTCTTCCGGGTGATGTTGTTAAGTCCCCGGTAGTCGATGCACGGCCTCAGTCCACCGTCCTTTTTCCCCACGAAGAAGAAGGGTGCTGCAGCCGGAGACGTAGAAGGGCGAATTAGCCCAAGGCGCAGCGCATCTATGATGTAATCCTTCATTGCCTGGCTCTCCGAGACAGAAAGGGAGTAGAGACGCCCCCTAGGGGGAGAGGTTCCAGACAGGAGGTCGATGGCGCAGTCGTACGGCCGATGAGGAGGGAGAGTGGTGGCCTTCTTCTTGCTGAAGACTTCCTCCAGATCAAGGTAACAAGTAGGGACCGTGGACAGGTCTGTTTTTTCCAGCGGGGCCAAGATGTTCACACTTGGAGGGGTGCCAGCGGACCGAACAGGAGACACGGTGGTGGGAAACGAGGTTCTGGCGAATTCCTCCTCAATGGTAACGCGGGAAACACCGGGTGGTGTCAGTGGTTGAGCTGGGAGGTGACCAGCCGTGGCACAGGCAGGGCCCCAGTGGAGTAGGGAGCCAACCGCCCACGCAAACTGAGGTTCATGGACTGCAAGCCAGGGGTAACCCAGCACCACTGGGCCCTGCGGTGTGGTGGTGAGCCAAAAGTGTATAGTCTCCTGGTGGTCATCGTGAGGACATGATGAGAGGAGCCGTCACCCGCTCCAGATGTCCAGAGCCCAAGGGGCGACCATCCAAGGCCTGGACCGCCTGAGGAATGGCCACCGGGGTGGTTGGAATCCCCAGCTGTTTAGCCAGGGTAATGTCCATCAGGTTGACTGCCGCGCCGGAGTCCACCAAGGCATTGAGGGAGGCAATGGGATAGTTCTTGCCTACGTGACGGAGTTGTATGGCGATGGAGAGACGGTTGGCGGGTCCAGGGGTCTTAGCGCTACCACTCATCAGAGGCCCTGGGTCCCTTGACGAGTGCTGTCTTTCCCCTGTAGGTCTGGGCAGTGTTGTGCTTGATGCCCGGAAGCGCCACAGTACATGCACAGGCCTCTTTGGAGACGGCGGCTGCGTTCTTCGCGACTCAGCCGGAGGCGGCCGAGTTCCATGGGTTCTTCAGGTAACCGGGCCGGGGCTGGATTGAGGATGGGGGTGGCTGGCCGTGGCAAGAAGGTCGTCATGGGTGCCCGGGTCTCCCGGCGGTCACGGCGACGTTCCTGAATGCGAGCGTCAAGGTGGATGGCTAAGTGGATTAGCTCGTCAAGCGACTGTCCCCAGTCGCGGTTGATCATTTCATCCTTCACGGCCTCCTGTAACCCGCGGTAAAAGGCTGAACGCAGGGCTTGGTCCCCCCAGCCACTTCGGATCGCCAGGGTGCGGAACTCCACGGCGTACTGGGCTACAGACCGGGTCCCCTGGTTGATGGTAAGGACTCGTTGTGCGGCCTGGTCCTCGGTGCGCCCTGTGTCAAACATCAACCCTAGGCGATGCAGGAACAGCTGGCTGTCGTTTGCCTCGGGCAGCTGGCAATCCATGACGGCGGCTGCCCACTCCAAGGCTGATCCCGAGAGTCGAGAGATGATGTAGCCCACCCTCGCTGGTTCGGTGGGGAAGAGACGTGCTTGGTGGAGAAATATCTGGGAGCACTGAAGCACAAATCCCCGACAGGCTCTAGGTTCCCCAGAGAATGGTTGGGGGGCAGATAGAGGTATGGTGATGGTGGGATCCACGGGAGGCAGCGCGGGGGCAGCGCGGGCACTGGGCTCGGCCCCACCGCTAGGATCTGAGGTTGGTGGAACGGCTGGAGGTCGTGCACACAGCCCCTGAACAGTGATGTTCAGTTGCTGCATATCCAGCTCCAAACGCCTCAATTGGGGTGCATGGGCGTTGATGATGGCGCCCAGCTGAACAACAGCGTCCCTGATCTCCTGCAGCTCTGCTGTGCCTTGGCTTGACTCTGTCATGCTATCAGGCTGGGGTTTTCAGGCACACACGCAGATGGCAGGTCAGGTGCAACAGTAAGGTTTATTACAGTTCGTAGCTCTACAGTGTCAATAAACAAAGGTACGGTTCCACAATAGAACGGCTTGTCCAACAGAAAAGTAGTCCATCAAAGGTAATCCAAAGAAAGTATAATCCACAGGAAAGTTAAGTCCACATAGGCAGCGATGTAATGTCAGTAAATGTCAATAGTGATGCTAAGCTAGTTAGCTGATGCTAATCACGATTTACTAGCATTCAAAAGGAATAGGCAAAGGCACTCAAACTAGTTCCCATGGGAGAGGAGGAACTAAAGGGAAACAGTACTCACGAAACTCCATGACAGAGTGAAGAGGAAACAAACACCCAGTGCTTAAATAGGAAGTAGTATTGTAAAGGAAATGGTTGATGATGGATGCTCTAGAGCATTGGTTCTCAAAGTGCGGCCCGCGGGCCAATGGCGGCCCGCGGGCCAATGGCGGCCCGCGGAATCATTCCTGGCGGCCCGCAATGACATACATAATTATGTAAGTTATAAAAGTGAAAAAAAAAAAAAATAATAATAATAATATATATATATTTTTTTTAATCAATATTAATTTAAACAAATATAAATAAATATAAAGAGAAAATTCGACTCTCTCTAGCTTTCAATTAAATCCTTTTACATTTTTTAGTTTTAATCCGGCTGTACATTACTTTGAAAGGGTGAACCTCAGTTTCATGATTTTGACCTCACTCCCAGAGGTCCACGGTGCGGGTGCAATGTTTTTTTTCACCACTGGGATGCTGACGGCGTTTCCCGGCAAAAAATTTTTTCCTTTCCCTCAGTCAAATTTTGGGTTCCTAAATTGGCCCTCAGTTGTCAAAACTTTGAGAACCCCTGCTCTAGAGTGAGCGTCGCCCTCTAGAGGACTGGCGACCCTACACGGACGTGACAGATTTCTCTCTTGGAGACGATCGACTAAACAGTTTATTCTTCTTTATTGGCTCAGTAAGAGGTAACGTTCGCTCCAGTAAACGGTCGGCTACAAAGGTCTTGTACTGTTTCTTACCTATCTCCTCAGCCTGTTGAACAGTAGAAACAACATTTGGGTCAGCAATGTCTCTTGCGTCCAGTCGCACTAAGTCTGTACTCTCTTCTAGGAAGGGGTTTCCCATTTCTTCTATTACTTCAACCAGTCGTTTGACTTGTTGAGTAAAGATAACCTGTGAACTCTTTGTTTGTTCACGGTGGCGTGTGTCTTGATCCATCCGTATTTTCCTTCCCTCCATGGATGCTTCAAACTCGGTAGTCATTCTGACCAGTTCCGGCCCAGCCACCATCCATCTTCTAAGAGCATTTGGAGTTTGAGTGAGTCCAACTGCACCACCGTCACTCTTCACAGCAGCATTATTTTGCTCATGAGCCTCAATGGCCATGGATGAGAACACTCGTTTTGTCTTGTGAACTGTGAATTTGCCATTGGTGAATTCAGTAGCAATTTCTGGGTGTGACTTGCTAAGACTCATCATGTCTCGTTTGTGGACCGGCACCCATCGTGCATAGTTGGTGTGGTCCATGCTGAAAAACCATGGTGCAAGCTGTGTGAGCCCTTGCAAGACATATGGCTTCGTCATCGTAGTCTTCTTTGCAGACTTTACGGAGGGCAGGTCCTACATCTTTATCAAATGCAAGTAGTATATCACGCCCTTCCTTATGAGCCGTAAGGTCTGGGAATTGGGCCAGGATGCGATTTTTTAACTCTGTGCTATGTGGTCTGACAGGCTGCTCCACTCCAAGTTGGTCTAGACGATTAGAATAAAGTTTGACGAGATCTGCAAGTTTAAAGACAGGGGCATGCTCTTCATCCATTCTTGTTTCATCTATAAATGACAGCAACTCGGCTAGTGCAATCCCATGGTTGACTTTATCAGTTGTGTCTATCTTCTGTTTATCTTGTGATGATGTAGCTTTGTTGTAAAGTGAAACAAGACACCTTGGATGATATTTAGCATCTTGTGCGACCATGTCCCCAGCACTCAATTTTGCAAGTAGCCTCTCATCCTGCAGCTCTAATGCACATCTTCGTACGCGGGAGTCTAGACGAAAAGTTGATGCCTCACGGATTGGTTCGGAAGTCGACGCATCTTCGCATAAAAAACAGACATCCGATGCCGGCACTTCATGATGAGCGACTTAATGAGTGTATTTCTTTGATGTAGTAGCATCAGGGTCGCAATCCTGTGTGCATTTCCTTTTTTCTGCTCGTTGTAATTTTGTATTATTGAATTTTGTATGGCAGGATTTGTGCCACCTGGCATTGTTCTCATGAAACATATCTTCAATGCCATTTCCGTCATCAAGGCGTCCTAATTCTAGTGGCATCGGTAATTCGTGAAGATCATTGAAACGTCTGATTCTGGAGGCAATGGTAGAATAACCAACTCCAACATCGTGCCGTTTTGATTCTGTTGGTCACTGCAAACGTTCTGGTGTGATTGTTTGGCACAAAACACACTTGTTCCAATCCATCTGTACCGGCGCCTTTGATGGTCCAGGTTGCCATGGCAAAGCGTCCCCCACGCCCATCCCACACACAGCTGCGCGAGCTTGACAGTGCGCGTATGTCAAAACACCAAGGAAAGCTGAGGAACAGACACTTCTACCTGAAGCCTTATTTGGAAAATATTTGTTGTTAAGTAACTGATCAGGGCTTACATTTCAGCGCGGGATGGCGGATATTATATATACCGGTATATATAATATATTATTTTCATATCCCGCAACTCAGGCCAGCATATCAATCCCGCACAAATTTCACCTTGTTGTCTGATAAATGTATAAGAACGTGACGGCGTGTATGAATTCGGGTCTATTGACTTCACTTGACAAACCATCTTCCGATTTCGGTGGTGCATCTGTCCTTTGTACAATCTTTGATCTAGTGGCGACAAACACAAAGGCGCACGCGTGCGCGCGCCTTTGCGCATGCGTAGGCACACAGAACCCCTTCACGCTTGTTCCTTCTCGCTCTCTCCCTCTCAAAAGTTGTACACGACCCATGTGCTGTTCTTGGCAATTATTTCCATGAGCTTTCAGTAGGCTAATGCAAAAATGTAAAAGGATTAAAAGTTTATGACTTCATTGAAAACAAAGTGTTTGACTTCTTCTGTTCTTCATTTATCAACTGAGTAAAGATAAAGCAGAAGACCGAGTGCAGTACACGACTGTTAAAATAATAGCACATGAGGACATTTGTATAAGGAATTTAATGAAGAGAATCCCTTAAATGAGTGTTGGGGGCCAAATGTAAGACTCGCAAGCTCCCAAGTAGTATCCCCCCTAAACTTTAAAAATTCCCCCTATGTGAAACTCTTAAGGGGGGAATCCCCCCATTTTGAAAAATTAAACTTAAGCGCTGAAGTTGTGATCATTTGGTGATTGAAATGATGGCACTATATGTGTATCTAGAGTAATTTCATAAGAACATAATGAAGCATTTGTGTCGTCTGGTAAAACATATTTGCGGTCAAAACGGCCATTTTGTAAAATGGCCGCCATGGCTACCATAGGACGTTTTCACGGTGGCTCCATATCTGGAATTATTCATTAGACTATTATATATGACTGTGCCAAATTTCATGCTTGTACGTATAAACCCACAATTCTTATGTATGGATGCACCTATCTGCCTGACTATTAAGGATATTGTTAGTTTGCCTGATAAGTTAAAGGCTTCTGAAATGCTTTGTTTTTGAAATGCAGCTAAATAAATGTTGATATTGATGCATGCTATTAGTATTGGCCATGGCGGCGGCGCACATAGTTGCAGCGGCCCGGAGCTCCCCAAACTGGCATGTTTTTTTTTTTTTTTTTTTCATTTTTGGTAGCACTTAATATTATTTCACACGGCTTTTCACACTGCTTTCGGACCCAACAATGAAGTACAGCCGGAATTAACTTTTAAACTTTTTTTTTTAAACTTTTAAAGATCAACAACGCTCCTTTTCGCCAACTCCCAGCTGAATTCGCCATCCAGCGCTCCTGAGGCTGAGAAGCGGAGGAGAAGACGCTGTGCGCGGCTGCAGATCCGACTGGAACTGGCTTCACAGGGCACATCGAGAACGAGAACTGCTGCAGCTTGGTCTTTACGGAAACCTGGCTGGAGAAAAGATCCCGGACTCGGGCTGGATGGCCGCACTGCCTATCGAGCAGACAGAACAGCTGACATGGCTTTGTTGTCATGGCGGCGGCGGACATAGTTGCAACATAGTTGCAACGGCCCGGAGCTCCCAAAATCGGGAATGTTTTGTAGTTTTTGGTAGCACTTAATATTATTCCACACAGTTGTTGTTTTTTTCCACACTGCTCTCAAACCCCGACAATGAAGTACAGCCGAAATGCACTTTTAAAGCTCAACAACGCTCCATTTCGCCTCCCAGCGGACTTCACCATCCCAGCCGAGATCACCAGATCACCATCCAGCACTCCTGAGGCTGAGAAGCGGAGGAGGAGACGCTGTGCGCGGCTGCAGAAGAGGGGAAAACGCGGAGGACTGCAGCCCCCCAACCCCCCTCACTCTCACACATCACAACTATGGACTGGACTTGGCTGCATTCTTATTCAAGTTATTATTGTTATTTATTTATTTACTTGTCTATTTATCTTTTTTTATTTTTATTTATTTATTTATTAATATATTTTTATTTATATACTATGCCAGTGGTGATGCTCTAAACTTAATTTCGTTGATTAACTCTGTTAAACAAGGACAATAAAGAAATCTGAATCTGAATCTGAATCTGATGCTCTGAGTTGCGTTATAGGGCTGTTAACCTTCTGACTTCGGATGACCGTGAATTGGCGGTAGACTATTGTATTGTAGTTATTATCTCGTAGCCTAAATTTGAATGCATGTTCTTGTATAATAAGCCAAGCTCAGTCAGTCTGTTGCGATATCGAAATTTTGTTGAAATCTTAAACAATTCAACAGAATTATGAAATAGTCGGCCTCATGTTATACGAGCAGAACTAAACTACAAGGGAAATATTCGATTCCTGACCACTTTTACAGTCTATATATAGACCTCAGGTCTATAGAGTGATGCGCCAAAGCATAATGCGTAATTGAGATTCCAAAAGCGCTCTTCTTTGTTGAGATCCTAGGAGAGCGATCGTGGATGGGTCCGTCCTATGCAACGGAACTTTTTACAATGCAACAAAATATTAAAGAGCATCAAGCTATTAAAATCTCTACTATGCACAGATAATATAACAGTATATTAGTCAGTCATTTTTATTAGGTTAAACAGGGATTTTATAACGTTTTTAATTTAAGGACCACCCACAATTGGTCTGGCCCACCCACAACTGGAATCCTGACGCCGTGCCTGCCTATGGGTATAATTGGATCACGAGCTCGGACTAGCCGTCCGTACTCTTCCTGGTTCACACCCCTTCAGCTGCCGAGCTTCCAACCTTTTAACCCTCCGGTTCAAAGGTCACATTAAGAAAACAACCAAAACGTAGCCTACATACTCAAATGAAAATAAAATACAGGCCATAGGAAAATAAAACATTCTGCATAATGCATTCAAAATCATTAAACATTTATTAACACCTTTTAACTTAAAGAAAATTAAAGGAAAATATAGCACAGGGCTACATGAAGATCCATCTTGAATTGCTATTCTCTGATTGCAGTGTCATTTCGATATCTAGACTATTCATTATTGGATAATGATCACTTCCAATAGTGCTACCTCCATACACTTCCCACTCACACTTTGGGGCTAATCTACTTGAAATAAATGTTAGATCTAAAACTGACTCTTTACCAGTTCTGATATCTATCCTTGTCCTTCTACCATCATTCACACATACTAAATTCTTATCATTCAACACCTCCTCTATTATCTGACCATTATTGTCTGTCTTTTCTCCACCCCACAATTGATGTTGCCCTGCGCCATTGAGCAGTTTACATAGGAATGAATAGGCGCCATTTTGGAATCCGGTGTCCATTCCTGGTCCATTCTATAATATGTCCATGTTTTAATCCACCTGCTCGTTATTCTCTTAAAGACACACACACACACCGCCCCCCCCCCCCCCCCCCCTACTAATTTCAAGGGATCATTGTGAACATACAATTTGACATTCTTTAAAAAAAAGCGAGAATAAATTACAAGAACAGATCAATTCAATCAACTAATTTATTATCATTAGTTAGTAGTTGACTTTATTAATATAAGTCAACTTCTATATCAATTTTAACAATAATTCACAATTTAATAACTGTGTTATATGGCCACTGGGAAATTTCTTTATAGCATGTAATAGTCGCCGATAAGATTAAGATAAGGGCCAAAACATGATTTGATGACAATATCTCAAATAGAAAATTTAAAGACCCATTCTCTGTGAACTCTAAACTATGCTCTGAGCTACACATTGGTCCTCAAGGTCTTTATATGGAGCCAGATGAACCAATTGCGAGCCTCCCAGTATGCCAAGTTGCCAACAGAGGCTATCTTGCCGGCTGGGGTAAGCTATCTGCCAAGCCCACTCCAGTCCAAGGGTCCATTTCAGCACTTTTTCTTAATGCTTGAGCTTTAGGCTCAAGCATTAACCACTCAAGCTGTTTACCTTTAACCACTTTTAGACCCCAGAAAAATCAGACTTGACTTTAAGATGTTCTACAAAATCACATATAGGCTATATCAATATAAGCCACACATGAAGCCACATATGTTTGTTGTAAAGCCTTATTGAAATCCCATGGGGGGCTTCTCAGGAAACATTGTTTTATTCACATCTACTGAGATGTATTTCAATGTGGTTTCTTAACAGGCCTTATTGTTGGAGAAAGGTTGACTTCATCTTTTGTGCTGACCTCTCTCAGTGAAGCAGCTTGTTAGATTTGTGAAGATAAACCCCCTTCAACGCTGAACCGTCTAGATCACATTCCATGGGTTATCATGAAGCACTGTAAAGAGTTTATAACATTTACTTAGCCGACTTGAAGGGCAGTAGATAACCGTAAAGTCCCGATGATAAAAAATATACAGAGAAAAAGGCGGTCTACTGCGGAGCGCCGCCGTGGAGGAGGAGGAGGAGGAGGAGGGGGAGGAGGAGAGGAGGCTGTTCCGTCAGACATCGCGGCGTTGACCGCAACGCTGAGGGAAAACACTAGGCGCACGTGTTCAGTCGAGAGTCGGGACGGTCACCTAACGTGGCTAAAATTCGGATGAACTATCTAGGGATTATTGCGCTTTTTTATGGACTAAGGCCTACCCTAAATGTATAACGATTATCGAACGAGCGTGCGGAAACGATAACAGAGGGTGAGACTTTTCTGAAGTGTAACTTTAAAAAAAGGTCTGCCTTGGGTTGGGATCCCTATCATCGAAGCGGTCCTTCGGGATACAAAGTGATGGTGAGTTCATGGTTATGATGTTCATGTTTCATGTTTAAAAAGGCTGTGTGTACTTTGCTCGCGTGCAATGCAAACACGCACACGCGCGCGCGCCCAGATTTGTTTTCTGTGATTGTGATGACTGTAGGTCTATCGATGAGTGACTTGGTTTTCTATATTGTCAGTTACATTGTGCCCTTTAATGACTAACAACTGACCTCGCTGAGACCGTCAGGGTTCTTTATAATAGTTATCGTATATAAGTCAATGCCCATTATTGTATCATAAAGTTCAGTGATCAACTAAAATAAAAACACCAGGCTTACTATTGAGCAAATTGCAATCAAATCATATTTGATGTAATATATATTGACTTGTAAGCAAACATACCTAGTTACGTTTGTTGGTAGCCCAAATAGTCATATCTAAATAAATATATTGTAGGTTAAAAATTTCATAGTTACATCAAACAAATAATAGTTTCTAATAAATACTAAATACTAATACTAATAAAGAAATACTTTAACTAATATGTATTACACGTGGAGTGAACATCATAGGTATCAATAGGGCATCTTTGAATGCATGCAACGTGGAGGAGTTAATATGTATTACACGTGGAATGAACATCATAGGTATCAATAGGACAGCTTTGGATGCATGCAACGTGGAGGAGTGTGGTTAACAGAGGTTTTAAGGCACCCTGCTCGTAGATATACAGTCAACACAATAACTGATGATATTTAATTGCTTCCTGCTTCTATGAACTTATCTTGCTCCTTAATGGATAAAGGGCCTGCCTGCTCCTATCAGCCTTGAGCAGGACACACCTGGCATCCACACACAGGCAGCATTATTTACCATGCATCTTCAGTGAAACAGTGAATGCAGTCTACATGTTTCCTACGGGAAAGCGTCAAAAGGTTAAGTTTTGGCTTCTAGGAAACCAGCCAGGGGGTTACCATGTTGATAGCACAAAGGATGCAGGCTTCAGAATCCAGTCTGCAGGCCACAAAGACATCAAATGTCAAATGATATGACACCTTTCATTGGGGGACAGGAAAGGAGCGGGCTCTAGAGAGAGATAACACAACATTTTCTTCTTTGTTAATGAATTTAACTAATAATAAAGTAACTAATGGAGACAATTTGTGTGATGATATTATTAAGATTCAATGTTTGAGGTAAATTATCTTCAACGTTAATGTCAAACATAATTGGCCTTCAGCGTTTTGTCTCGTTGTAACTACAAACCTAAAACGGAGAAACGGAGGCAGAATCTACTGTTAGTGAGCTAATTTACAAAATGACGTGTTAAAATTGCACAGTATTTATTTTGCGAATCATGAATATTGGTTGGAACTGGACATTTGTTCACCACACTGCTTGACGCCTATCTTGACTATTCTTCAGATGTTAAGTGACCATTTCAGTGTATGAAGCAATGCGTAGGGAAACGAAAATATATACTGGAGGATAGATGAATCATCAGCATATGTTCAGGCTGCCCACTGCTGTGATTTGGAAAGCCATAGAGTGTGTTTTCTACGAGTGTGACAAAACCTCCAACCACCATGTCCCAACAGACTGGCTGTGCGCAGGACATTAGACAGGAATGGGGCCTTGTAGGCTCCGACTCTGAGGGGATGTGACCCACTGTGCCTGGCAGTGCTCGGGAACCCAGCAATCTGCTGCTCGCTTGGACATTACTGCTCTGGTCGCATGAGATTTGCCCTAAAAAATGACACATTTCATTTATGGTTTGCAAATATCCCTGAGAAGGCCGAATCCCTGTTCAAATTCAAATACCATCCCAAATTGTATGTACTTGTTTAAGTGGCCAGCCTGTTCCCCAAATGTTATTTTAAAACATTGATTTAGAAGGTATATGATGGGAAAGGTCGAAGCGGCAACAATGTTTTGGCTGGCTGTAACCAATAACAAATTCTCGATCCAGCAGGATTGATTTTATTACGGCTTTAATTTTGTTTGATGAATACAGACTTTCTAGTCCAATAAATCATAAGCACAATGTAAAGACTTTGGGAGAATAGCCTGAGAAAAAGGCTCCTGGCACAATTCAACTAATCAGGGGATCTCTTTAAGGATTGTTTCAGAGAATCCTGTTTGCCGATCAATTGCATCCACGCACACAGCGTCATCACAGCTCAATCACAGGTCTGCCAATGCAACCCTGGTCAATGGAGGAGAAGCATTGGTCTGTAGGGAGTTGTGTCGTTTCATAATCTTGCCCTCTTCTGCTCATTTATTTTGATATTCATAGAGCCATGTGCTCTACAACTTAGGCAAAAAGGTAACACCTATCAGGGCGGAAGTCGCGGCGCCAGCTAGTTTTGTTCACACAGTGGGGTGATGGAACAGCTGCAATGCCAGTAGCTGGTGGAACAACAGGTGTGAGGTGTTCCCAACTGGTCAGACGTGCCATACACACATTCACTGTTGATGGAAATGTGTTTAGATAACTGTTGTATGTGCATATCATTAGCAATGAGACTGTATGCCTGTTTTATTTATTTATTTTTATCTGACATCTCTGATAAAGGTTTTATGGAATTATGTTTTTTCTATTTATTATTGAGTCCCTTTAGTTAACTTAATTAACTAATAGATGCATATTTCTAAAAAAATATATATTTCAGTTGCAAGCTAATATTTTTTAATTAAAAACAATGGAGGCTGTGTTTGTTTAGGTATTAATTTTAATACGGTAACTTGATAGAGACGTTTTGACCAAAGGTAATGCAGCAAATTAACTAGCAGGAAGTGGAAAATCATCATTAAATTATTTAAATTAATTATTATATTCCATTACATTACACATGGCCATGGTTTGTTTCCATCCATTAATCTATGCCACTATTTAGTTGACTGCCTGCCCCTACCAAATCTATGTTAATATCAGGATCCTTGTAGAAGATGCAGGTCGGTTGACCATAATGTGAAGTGTCTACTCCTCCTATGCCCTCACTTTAAAATAAAAGGCAAGCTGTATTCTCTAACGGATGTTAATTTCCTTCCAGGCGATCTTCAGCTTTGCAGTTTATGTTTGAAGGCTCTGAAATTGCTCTCTTTGCAGCAGTTCATATTAAGGAGATCATACACTGACGGAGTAACAGAACAAGATCATGTTCGGTGGTGTCTCAATAGGCCCCTTTGTTCCATTCTTGGAAAGGAGAATCTTCTTCTGGATAAAAAAACCCTCCAGTTTATACTTTTTATCTTATGATTGTATTTATGTTTTTGGGCGACCTCAGTGGCTAGTGCTCTGGTCTCATAACTAAAGTATTCCTGGAGGGAGATAATGCTCCTGTGGTAGACATGGTGTCCTATTCAGGGTGTCTCCCTGCTTTTGGCAGATGCCCTTTGTCTACCGGCTGACAGCCACATCTTTCCTAATTCCATTTTTTCCTCAAGCCACCGAGAATAAAATAACCTGAAAACTGTTAATCAAATATAGTTATTCATGCTATTCATGCTCAGTGTTAGCTATTTTACCGTTGTTTTCACTGTTGATGGGTTGATTGCTAAATCCCAGTTTGGGGGAATATGTAATACAAAATGATATTCAAATTATATTTATCACATAGCTGAGTCAACTTCTGTGTCTAAATCAGGGGCAGTTGCTTTTAGCAGATTTTAAAGTTGACACTTTAAAACCTGCCAGTGGATGAGACAAAATAAAGGCCCGCCCTTTAAGGCTTCCCCCCTTGCCTCAGGTGAAATCCAACACCTGTGATATCATGAATGTAGACACTAGGTTCTTGCATGCTTATCCCTCCACATAATGTGGTGGGGCTTTTCACTGCTGGCTGCTCCAGGGACAGATCACATTTGGCCTTGCCAGTCCCTCTCCCTGGCTAAGGACCCATTGCATGGTTGACCAAATGGCTAGAAAGTGGCTATGGCTCAGTTTGATCATTCAAACCAGTGAGACCTGCTTCACTGCTCTTTGTTGTCTACTTGACCTGTGGATAACCTGGTCAAAACCTCCTTAATCTCTGGGCCCCAGGATATTATATGGAGCTCCATGACATTTATTGGCGGAACTTCAAGAAGACAAGTTCACCAGTTCTTTATTATCATAGATTCCTTAGTTATGAAATAATTATAAAATCAATAAGTACTTACTCTTTGAAGTTCTGTTATACTAAAGCAAAATGTTGCAAACAAATTTCAAACACCCCAGTTGCTTTATATTGATTGGCAACCAGTGACGGATGAGCTAAGGACTTGACTTGGCAGTACTTTTGTGAGTCAATCTTGGTTGAAGGAAGTGTACTCTACCTCCGTGATGGTTTGGACTACATCTCTTGTACAACCATTTCAGCGGGAGTGATGAGAGGAAGCACAGGCCACCAATACGGTGAAGTATATTTTCGGTGCTTGTTTTACCGAGTCACGTGCTGCTTTTGACCTCACGATGTTGATGCTTTACACGTGTAGGATGCCTTTGCTACCAACTTCTCCTTTGTCACGTCTCCCCATACTTCCTCCATCTGCTGGCGCCATATGCTGGAGTCCGAGAAAGGGCTTTGCTCAAGGCAGGCCAGGTTAATTGCCTTCGACATTCCTTACACTAGTGGTGCTAGTCCTGTCTTTGTGTAGCCTGTGGTCTGTATTTAGGCTGTTTGTGGTTTGATTCTCTAGGGAGGAAGTATTGAAGACTAGAAAGTTTGCACTCAACCTGCTGTTAATATGTACTGGAATGGGAAATTTCAATTGATGAGTACATATGAGTAAGATATCGACCAAAGGAATCAATCTCAGAGAAACACGTTCATATATTTTCCTCTTCTTGTTCCTTTACCAAACCTTCATATGATGCCATATGAAGTCTTCAACATCATATGGAAGGTCTACCTCTCATCACTTTATGTCATCAGTTAGCTGTTACGCTACTAGCCAACTTGGCAGTTGATTAAACACCATAGAGTGGCTACTCCATTGTCATCACTTGATAAACTTTCTTCTAACTTCTAAAATGTGAATATACACTATAACTTTGTATTTTAGTTCTTACTTTTGTTATTTAGCTTTCAAACCAAAATACAAATCACAAGATTTACTGAATAAATAAAAGAGTTGTTCATGAATCTCTGACTAGAGACCATGCAAATTGTAATTAATATATATAATGGCCAACTAATCATCGGAATGATGAATCAATGAATGATATGTATGTACTATGAATTACTAAATAGTGTTATTATTAATTAATAAGTGACTATAAAGATATATCAGCCCACAAATGGGCTGAAATTGCAAATGGAGTTTATCCTGACCTGAACCCAAATGCAATCTTCCCTCCCAAGTCTCACACATTGAACACACTCCTCCGTCAAATTGTCAAACCTCTGTTGTACTTTTGTAAAGTTGTTTCTATGTAACTTTTATCATATGAAAACACTTGTTTTATTCATTTTTATTTGCATAAGACACACTTTTTTATGCACTTTCCATTCCCTGCCTATTCCCTCTTTCCCCAATCTAATGCATAAGCTACCGCCACAAATGAAAAAGAAAATATTGGAAATAGTTTAATTCCAACGGCATGGAGCACCTATTTGTAGTTGACAGATTAGTATGATACAGAATATGGTCTTATGTTTTGGCCTCATCTCGCAAAATATATGTATTGGTCCAAACACATAAATTGTAAATGTATGTGTAAATTGTTGAAAAAAGCTTTACTGTTAAGTTTCATAACGGTAAAAATACGATATTTTGCCGTACCATACTTTTCCCTTTATAGACTTCCTAAATATTTAGTTGCTCTGACAATTGTTAGTTAATATTGTTTAGGCGCATACATTTTCTACTGCATACTGTAAATCAATTATATGTTTCAGTTGACGGGTGTGGATGTCAGGTTCATGTTAAAATGTGTGTGTGTGTGTGGGTGTGGTTGGTGTGTGGGTGTGGTTGGTGTGTGGGTGTGGTTTGTGTGTGTGTGTGGTGTATGTGTGTGGTGTATGTGTGTGTGTGTGTGTGTGTGTGTGTGTGTGTGTGTGTGTGTGTGTGTGTGTGTGTGTGTGTGTGTGTGTGTGTGTGTGTGTGTGTGTGTGTGCTGGAGATAATGTTATTGAACATTGATGCTAGAATAGAGAACACAGATAACAGAGCAGAATATATGAAATCAATTCTATGGGCCCTTCTCAGGGATGGGCAACTTTGGTGGGGGTCACAAAATGTAGACCTCATCATCCGGGGGCCGGAAAGTGTGTGCGCGTGCACCCCTTCCATGGTGTCCACGCCCCTGCAGTCTACTTATTTTTGATATAGCAACTCTAAAACTATTCTGATCATCTCTCACTACATGGATTGGTTAAATACAGGGCAACTTTACTTTAACCTTTAAAAAATGCATGAAACATTCAAACGTGGACAATGTTTTTTAAAGAGCTATCGGAATCAGTATCAGTAAAAAAGTGAATTTAGGGATAAATATCGATGCTTTTCTTAGTTGTCAGAGAATATCAAGCTTCTCCAATAGACTAATTGGTGAAAAATGAAATAATCATTTTTTATATTTAGATTTTGATGAAGTAGATTGCATTAATTGCATTGTAGTACCTCGGTTTTGTAGCTGGGTATGATATTCCTTAGCTAGGCTCAGATACTATTAAATAAATGTAATATGTATTGAGCCATACAATGCATGGGGCGATAGGGCCCCTGTGCCTCACCATGCTCCACAACAAGACTCTGTGTTCACATCCACCACAACTAACACTGCTCCTCTGGACCCCCAGGTGCCAATCTCAGACCCTATGAGCTCATAGCCAGTCTGCTGCAGTTTGGACCAGCAGGAAGCACACACTTGCAGGCTGGTCTAGGACGGATGTCGGCCCCTGGGCTCAGATGGATGTCGGCCCCTGGTCTCTGGGCCCCTGTCTGCGTGCTACTAGCCAGGCTGATGGTGCTGGCCCATGCAGGAAGTGAGTATTACAACACTTCTGCAACAATACAATAATACAAACACGCACCTTTTTACAGTTCATTCAGTATAAAATTGAACACATACTGTATGATAAAACAGTCATATATATGACATTACTTAATGTTTGTCACAAGTTGTTCATCGTGAAAGCGGGATTGGTAAAAAGTGCTTATAAATGGTTTCAGAAGCTACTTTTGAATTGAATAAGTGAGTCCAACTTAATTTTAGATTGAACTAATCTAAAATTAGTTCAATCTAAACACAACCTAGTTGTCGAAAGTGTGTGGAGATCAACAATAATCTTCGAAGTCCAAATGAGTGGTAAGGGCTTTGTTTATACAACTTTGTCCTTCTACGATTCTTAGGCCATTCACATTACACACGCAGTATATTGCTATATTATACATAATATATTGTGATATTGCTTTTAACATATCTTATAGTCCATAACATCACAGTTATTGTGAAATATCTAAGTGTAGTGAGAAACCATACATCATTATCTCTGTGTTGATATAAATCAATAACTTCACCAGCTCTGCAGGGTTTTGTTGATATGGGGACATGTTGAATGAATGTTGCCTTAAAGAAGTTTATATGACATGATATATGTATTGTAACAATACCCATAATGTGATTCTCACTCTTCAATGTAGTATGAAAACCGTAGATGTAACCCTGTCCAATTCTATATTTTTTTACTAATACCATTATCTTCAAACTCAATCTCCACAAATATGTATTCCAATATGTGGGAATAGGGAAATGATGATCCCTCACAGTGTTGTTTTGCTGTAGCTATGGTGTACCCTACTTTTTTGGTGGCCTATTTAATAACACACATATATTTCGGATATCACATCATTTTAAATGGGTTTAATGGTTGTAGTAGTTATTTCAAAATGATTCTGCATGATGTCGTTTTTGTTTTTTATAAAGCAGTTAAGGGAGGACGGCTTTATATGTTATTCAAAACAAATCCTTCACATGACAGCAATCTGTTGGAAATACTAAGAGAGAGAAAATAAAGATGCAAAATCCTTTTAAGAGGACAGTGTACAGGACTCTGTTTCAGACAGCTTGAGACGGTCCCTTGCGATTGCTGCACACTCCTCCCCTCTCATTGTATTGTGTTGAAAGTTCGGCAGCAGTGTTGTGATGTGTTGAAACATGAAGGAGCGTGAGCCCAATGAAGTGCTCGACCCTGCCACCATCCAACCTTCCACACTGCTCCTCTCACCACGGTATTGGAGCCAGCGAGTTGTTGTTTATTGCCGCATGATTCTGTAAGCCTTAGGCCGCTTACATTGGAATCAGGCTTTGCTCAACCTTTCCATAGAAACACGCAGAGGGAATCCTAAAGGTGGCTGACAACCTTTGTATCTGCTTGCCAAGATGTTTGCGGCAAGTGGGGGACCTGGTCGAAGTGTTGTGCCCTCTTTTCTCATTTATGTTTTGCTCCAGGCGAACTGCAATGGGAAATATAAAGTGTTTATATTAATATATTATGAAGAAATAGCATGTTGTGCCTTTAATTTGTTGCTAAGAGGTATGAAGGCATATGAAAGTCTCAGGCATCCTTCAAGTGGGAAGCAAGTATAAACATGCAGATAAACCAGCTCTCACTCTACCATGCTATTAAAACACTTTAAAACCTGCCATTGGATGACACAATTTATACAACATTTCAACATGTGAACCTTAACAATAAAACACATATAAACCATCAACAACAACAAAGTCGTGGCATAGATCACTATATTTAACGAAGTTATCAATGAGTCGTAATAAATGATAAAAATCAAACTGATTCCCCAATTATTATTTATCATTTGCCATTATATCATACCCATACACTATGGGTTTAACTCATCAATTTGCGGTGGACCTACGTTCAGACTTGAGAATTTACGTTCAATTCTCAAGTCTTTCCATGTGAATCCTCTGTAACTTGTTCTTGATCTGCATCTCTCTCTGCTGTCGTAGGCGCGCCCAGTTTCTTCAGAGCCCCTGATGACCAGATAGGAATATCTGGGGGCGTGGCGTCCTTCGTGTGCCAGGCGCTGGGGGACCCCAGACCCCGCATCACTTGGATGAAGAAAGGGAAGAAAGTTAGCTCTCAACGTTTTGAGGTAAAGTCGTTTTGAGGTTGTCTATTGGTCGGTCTGTTTCCTTTGTGAATGTGTGTGTGTGTATGTCTATGTTTCTGTTTGTGTGTGCGCCTGTCTGTCTGTCTGTCCATGTTTGTGTGTGTGTGTGTGTGTGTGTGTGTGTGTGTGTGTGTGTGTGTGTGTGTGTGTGTGTGTGTGTGTGTGTGTGTGTGAGTGTGTGTGTGTGTGTGTGTGTGTGTGTGTGTGTGTGTGTATGTGTCTATGAGTGTGTGTGTGTGTCTATGAGTGTGTGTACGTGTGTGTGTGTGTCTGCAGGAGTGGATATTGATCACCAGCCTAGAATCAGTCAGTGTCAGTCCTAATGTAAAGTGGATGTGTTAAGATACAGCGAAGGCAGTGGTCAGGGCTGCTGAACAGTGTTCAGTAACATGACTTGCTGCATGATTCCGAGCCAGCGGGAGGGCTCATTAGCTGACTGCTAGCGCTTCAGAAGTGGCACAAAGACGCATGCTGACGTCAATATGAGCCATAAGAATGGTTTTCCACCTGTCTGCTTGGCATGCTTCAAACATATGTGTGTGTGTGTGTGTGTGTGTGTGTGTGTGTGTGTGTGTGTGTGTGTGTGTGTGTGTGTGTCTGTGTGTGTGTGTGTGTGTGTGTGTGTGTGTGTGTGTGTGTGTGTGTGTGTGTGTGTGCACGTGTGTGTGTATGTGTGTCTGCATGCCCCTGTGTATGCGGGGGACATGCAGACCATTTCTGGTCAGGAAGCTATTTCACGGGCTTCCTCCTTCATTAGGGTAAGAATGTCTTTCCTTGTGTCCTCAATCCTCACACTAAAGAGACACTGCTGTGACCCCTTTGGTCCTTCACCCCCTGAAATACCCCTGACCCACTCAGGCTTATCACGCAGATATCCCTTCATTGTCTTGCGTGTAGATGGAGTCATATTGAGGCATTTTCGGTTTGGAAGTAGTGCTCGGTTTGATTCATGGTTGTTTGGATTTTTACATGAATCTGTTGACATTAGACATAATATAATATGGCAAAATATGCATGGACCTAGTTATGCTACAATCTTAAAAACAAACCAATACAGCTATTAGAATATTACAATCATTTAAATGAACAATGCATTCATCTTTATCAAAGCAATAGCTCATTTATAAAACACTGGCTGTGGTAATATACATAACGCTAAAAACTTGCACAATATTAAATTGATTGTTTACGGCAAAGTTACAGGTCTGTTTCTATGTTAACTTAAATTTTGATTTTCCCACAAATATTTGAAAGTTGGAAAGGGACGAGAAGATACAAAACTGAAGTTTCTTAAAAGATAAAGATTCAAATGGCAAAGGAGGGAAAGGTTGGTAAGAAGGACCATGGGTTATTATCGGACATTCTTACAGGCATTCACGCCTCCACCAACATGACCGCAGAATCCTAATGACCTTTTTCAAGCCAGCTTTAATTAAAGTTTATCAAAGAAATTCTTCAATCCTAAAAACATGGCCATAATAATATACATAACGCTACAAGACATGCACAGGTATTCAATTGATTGTTTACGGCGAATGAAATGACACACACACACACACACACACACACACACACACACACACACACACACACACACACACACACACACACACACACACACACACACACACACACACACACACACACGATAGATGGATATTACAGGTCCATTTTAATGTTAACTTTTGAAAGTTGGAAAGGGATGAGAAGATGCAAAACTGACCTTTCTTAAAAGAGAAGATTCTAATGTCAAAGGAAGGGAGGTACATTCTTACAGGCATTCACCCCTCCACCAACATGATAGCAGACTCCTGAAGACCTTTTCAACCTAGCTTGTGTTCATTTTAGTCCGATACAGGTACCAAGATTTCATCCTTTTTTCCTACTGTTGTAAAGCTTTGCAGGAGGTTAAATTTGGAGTATTAATAAGGGCCCTCACATCCTCAATATAAACAAACGTCCACCCTGAGAACGTTTACAACACTGCCAAGTTTTCAAAGACAGCTTCTGTCTTTGATTATTTTTTTGGCATTTTCAAGCTTTATTTGACCACTGCAACGTAAGCCGGAGCCAATATGGTACGCGCTCTATCCACTACGCCACTGGAGCGCCCATGAGAAAATGTTTATCCTATGAATGCTCTTTAAAATGATTTAGAATACTTTGAGAGAGTCAATGATACAGATTGATACACATTTGTCAAAGCCTCTTGACAACGCATAGTTACTACAAGCAGTATCTTTCTTATTTAAAGATAATTGTGTTTTCTCTCACTAGGTGATTGAGTTTGACAACGGCTCAGTGCTACGCATCCAGCCCCTGCGGACCCATCGGGACGAGGCCATGTACGAATGCACGGCCAGCAATAGTGTGGGAGAGATCAACACTAGTGCCAAGCTCACTGTTCTGGAAGGTATGACCCCACTCTGTCCCTGTTGTAGCTCTTGCCCTTGCGCCCGTCTTGTAACAACTCCCGGTCTGTCTTTGTAGACACATAAGGTAACTCATAGCTTTGAGTCTGAGATTGATTCAGGAAGGAAACAATGGGTCCCAAATGCAACGCAGTACATAGACTGAGGTACTAAGCCATTCTTTCCCAAACTAGCAGTGCTAATGGCTAAGTCTTGCAGGTGTGCTTCTGCAGAGGTGTCGATTCGGCAGGGGAGATTGGAGCTAATCATGTAGGTGCAGCCAAAAGAAAAATATAACACAGAAACAGGGTCTAAAACAGCAGGAATCAATGAAGACCCCAAAGCACACAGAGCACAAATTCTGCTTCATATTTGTAGCCTGAAAAATGAATTGTTTCACTTCATAATCATGTAAAAAACATTTGCTCCCTCTATTCTTATACGACTCCTGACTATTTGGGATGCAAATAGTAAAACTGTTTACACTCATTACTGCACTGAACTGCACTGTCTAGCACTGCACTTTTTAAATGGCTAACTTTTATGCTTCTTTTGCACTTCTGGTTGGATGTCAACTGCATTTCATTAGTTTTGTATCTATACTCTGCTAGTGACAATAAAGTTGAATCAAAATCAAAATCAAATAAAAAAAAAAGAAGTATTTTGTGTCTGACAAAACAAGCCCACATGCTTTTGACATGAAAAAATAAATAAATCGCAACTGAAGAAAGCTCTTACTAGATGATTGAAACCACCTCTATGCAACTCACTCACCTCCCTACTAGTCTGGTCACTAGATCCACGCACCCTCCTGTCTCACCTACAAGGATCAACCACCCACACTGCCACATACCTTCCTACTAGACCCCAGGCAGTAGGGCGTCCTCTTCTGGAATGCTCCTGGGGAATTACCAATCCACACTTCCATTCAACCAAGTGGTATGGTAAATGCTGTCTTTTATCTATCATATGGATTCATCTCAACCTTTCCGTAGCCACTAGCTAGCTCAAGGTTTTAGCACGCCCGGCCTTGGAGAAGGTGATGAGGTTTCTTCTTGACCAGGACTGCTGGGGCTGTCCAAGTAGTGCTTCTCTCCCCTAATTCATGAAGCCCTGCCTGTGAGTCAGGTCAACAACACACAGGGTAGATTCCAATGAATGCAACTGCAGGAAAAAAAGAAGAACCAAAAACAAAGGAACAAATGATTATTATTGAGAGCATTATTGGTAGCCTTTTCTTGTTATGAACCATGATTTTCAGACTGGAAATTTAGGGTATCAAGAGATTTTTTCAATCATCCATCATCCATCCCAAACTACTTCCCGGGGGATCCTATACAACAAGGGTGTCATTGTAGATGTTTGTTTTTCTAAAAACTTCTAATTTACACACCAGTCATGTTTCATGTGCAGAATATTCCCTTCCAGCCACACTTGGTTTGGGAAACTCCTTAGTGATAAATGATCTGGCATGTCAGGTTGAATAGGCAAACACACACACACACACACACACACACACACACACACACACACACACACACACACACACACACACACACACACACACACACACACACACACACACACACACACACACCCTTTGAAAAGAAGAACAATACACACCGTAAAAATGTCTTTGTTGAGGTCGTTGTTAAATTATGATACCTTTTCTAACTAACTTTTTTTTTTAACAAGCTCGATGACTGACAGTGGCATATGAAATCCTGTTTGTTTGATGTAAAGTAATATGAATATTGTCATCTTATCTTATCTCTCAGTTCCCTGTTTAAAATAATTATCACACAATAGCCTGGAACCTTTTAAAAGGCATTCCTAGTAGGAACTCTTCACACACACATGTATTACTTATAGCTATCCTTTTTCCTGAGAGGCCTCCATAAGTTACCAGCTAGTCTTCTCTTTGTGTGGGACATGCCTTTAATTTAGTACTCAGTGTTGTCAGGTGGGTTATTTGAGATGACAACGGGCTTATAAAGTTTCAAAGTTGGTTTGTCTATTCTAGCTTGTCAGATTCCATGACTTGCCAAGAACAACATTATTACCAAAGTGATTCTATCAGTAGTTTGTTACTGGAGTAGGTACATTGTATTAATTTATTCAAATAATAAAATAATAAACTCCAGCAAAATCAGCAAATTTCACTTCTTAATTTTGGGTCAGAATGACCACTACAATGGAAACAGTACAGTAAACAGAAAGTTATTGCTGTTTGAAATTACACACATGTGACATTCCCTACATAAAACTTCTATGTCTAACATTCTAATGTAAGCAAACTAATAATGGCTGATGATTGTTGTTAACATGAAGAACCTGCTCTTTTTCCACTTCCCTTTCAATTAGCCATAGAAAGGGAAATGAAAAAG
>NC_082393.1:16350891-16373391 GCF_031168955.1 Gadus macrocephalus
CTCATGCTTTTTTTTGTTTAATGCTTTTTTCCTACTCTCCTTCATTGTACCATGCCTTCAGAATGCTTGCTGGAGCTTGTGTGGCATGGTGGTGATGAGTAGTTTGATGGGTAATGTGTGTGTGTGTGTGTGTGTGTGTGTGTGTGTGTGTGTGTGTGTGTGTGTGTGTGTGTGTGTGTGTGTGTGTGTGTGTGTGTGTGTGTGTGTGTGGGTGTGTGTGTGTGTGTGGGTGTGTTGGGTGTGTGCGTGTGTGTGTGTGTGTGTGTGTAATTGCGCGTGAATTCATGAACAATTGAATGCCATGCAGGTCAATCTGTATTTCACTGTTCACTCCTCACCTCTGGGATTGCTTTCTCATAATCTTTGTCACCTTACCTCTATGCTTGGATTTCCACATTCCAAAATGCACATTTTCTGATGGTGTGTGATATCATCATACACACAGATCCTAAGTGTGATTGCACATCTCGCAGCAACAAAAATAATATGTTCTGTCCGTGTTTGTTCACTCATGTCTCAGTGGGTCTTTCAAGTGAGGGTCTTGGGGTCTTCTCTGCCTGTCTTGTCTTGTACGTCATGTTCTTTAGAGTTTGAATGTAAACTGAGCCACTGTATTTGGAGCTAGGCTGAGCTAAAGATTGTGGAATCGTAACCTTTTGTTGAACTGTGTTATTTTGATATTCACATTAAGAATATTCTTTGGTTTTGTGTGTTTGTGTTTGTGTGCGTGTGTGTGTGCATATGCATGTGTGTAGGTCTTCCTTAGTCCTTTAATTGCCTCACTACGCTTGTGTTGTCAGCTATGTTTTTAGCATTTCTATTGCAAACACTGTGTATTATGTGACATATTTTCATCCATGTTTGAACCTGACACATGGTTAATAATCATCACTGGATAATCACATATTGGGCCTATTTTACAGTGTATTTCTTCCTGTCTACTTCTTTCTGCTTTTTATTTCTTGTATATTATTTTTTCTTTACATTTCTTCTCCAAAATGTCTGCCTACCCCACGTTGCCATTGCCCCCTGCCATTTTAAAACGACACAATGTCACCTTTCAGATCAGCGGGAAGGTTGGTTCTGTTTCTCCTCTCTCCTTTAAACTCAAACCTCAAGCTGAGGTCTGTCAGACTGGAGCCGTGCAGCGCCGGCATCTTGCTGGGCGCCTCAGGCCCGTCGTGGCCGCTATCAGGACCCCCTCCTTCCCAAATACCTTGCCTTGGTGCACAATCTAAACCCTACCTCTATGCTGCGATGCTGCTTGTTAGCCAACTGTGTGTCTGGCATGGCTACGCTGCTCATCTGCTCCTTTGTCTGCATGGGTCTGTGTTTGATTGACACAGAATGTCCTAGTGTGAATTTTTTTTGCAATGACATTCTTGTGTTTTCTTTTATACTTTTGAGTTGATTAACAAGTGGAATTTGGGTATGAGCTAATAGGAATGTTAAGATTGATGCTGTTTATTATCAACTTAACAAGAGCACTCTCCCTGTTAGAGTTGTTCAGGCTAAAAGAGTAGCCTTACGGTTCTCTGCAGTGAACATTAGGTACAGTCAGTAATATATCACTGCCCATACAAGCAATTGAATGAACAGTAATATAAACATCCATAATATAACCTAATCTTTTAACACACACATTGGAAATATGAACTGCCCTATCCCATTCTGATCCATGAACTATTTTGCATGTGCTACTTCTCTATGATACAGAGATAGTTATTAGTGTATTTGACCAATTACTAGCTCATTATAGTTATTCACTAAGAAACTAAGTTCATTGTCATAATGAAGTTGATTAAAAAGTGTGTTTATAAATCATAAGCAACATAGGCAAAGTCAGTTTATTCTACTTATAGCTTTTAATCTATGTCTTTAAACTGTTCTGTTTTCTTTACTGGGAATGTTGGCACCACAGGATATAAATCCCACTGTGTTCTGCATGGCTGCGTCAGCTTCCTATCGCCCCATGTCCCTCGTTTATACCTTTTTTTCTGGCATGCCGTGCAAGATACATAATTTATAGGTCAATGGACGACACGTCTCTGTTGCTATTTTATAAAACACCATTTTCCCAGTGGTGTCATCATATAACAAACAAAGTTGTCACTCATAAAACTAATTGTGCATCCGCTACCTTTTTGTACCAGAAGAAAATGGTCCAGGTTGCAATAGTTTTCTTAGTGTTCAATAGTTTTCTGAGTGTGTGTTACTTTCACTAGCCTACTTTTGTCTACTCCCTGTGTCTTCAAACATCAAAGTGTAGGCATATATGCATAGACACCGCATTGGGCTTTGGATCGTACGACAAAAGTCCCTGGAGATGCATAGACTGGAGATGCATAGACTGGCCTCTAAACAAATACGGCGAAGCTGTGTTTTTTCTGGATAAAGAGCCTTTAATGTTTTGATGTCTTAACTGATCTCAATGAGTTCAGTTCATGAGTTTTTCAAGGGTTCATCATCTCTGTGGTGAAAAAAATATTTATTATATTAAATATTTATTACATGATTTATTATTAATATAAAAACTACTCATTGATGTCGGTTGAGAATGTTAACCCTATGTTAACCGTATAGCTATATATCCAGACAAATCACAGCTCCACCGTTTGCCCTCTATTTAGGCCTGTTCTGGCCCCTCAAATGTGCAACGTTGACGTAATGCAGCAATGGGTTGAAGCAGTCAATGCTCCAATCCCCGATTCCTATGATGACACCTCTGTGAATAGTGTCTATTGTCACTCTTTGCATCATTTTTATCACCCCCCAACCAAATAGAATTAATAATAGCTCATTTACTCTCTGATTCCATTACTATTGCAACTAATCTCCATCTTCAGGGTTCATCTAAAGTTTGTAACTGTGATACACAGGAGTGTCGCTAGGCTGTTGTGGATGTCCCTAGTGATGGCCAGCATGTAGACATAGGAATAAAGGACTGTGACCTATTGTCCATGTATAAAAAATACAGGCTTCTATACATTCTTTATGAAATTAAATTGGAATCCTCAACGTTTTAATATTATAGATACTACTAACATATTACATTTTAAGGTTAAAAGTTTGTTCATTTCAATAAAACATATACACGCTGTCATTCTTTAATGGAGGGGATTCGATCACCTTTATCTAGTTTAATCTGGAAGTTATTCAACTGCTGGCCATGCAGGACTCCTGACTAGTTCATTCAGCCATAATTCAATGCTCAAAGGGTGTTGTTTTTTTTAGAGCCATGTGTTCAGAGTACCCCATACTTATTATCCTCCAATATACAAAGGTGTCTCATTCAAAAATTAAGCTTTTTAGAATTTTCACTGAAGTCCCAGCATTAAGCCCTTTAAACCATCAAATAATTTATATAATAATATGTAATAAACGGGCATATTTTGAGCTGTATGGGCCATGAGACATCTGTGTTTTGGAAGATGAGTTGAATAAGTCAAACATATTGCAAGATATTAATATTGCTGCTCAGCTTCTGCTCTTCACCTGCTATGCAATACCGCCATCCTTTCAAATACGACTGATGAAAACCGTGCTCTCACACGACCCCCTCCTCCACCCGCAGTTCGGCGCGTGCCTCCGCGCTTCTCCATCCCGCCCACGGACCACCAGGTGATGCCAGGAGGCGACGTGAACCTGACCTGCGTGGCGGTGGGCGCCCCGATGCCCTACGTCAAGTGGATGAGTGGCGCGCTTGACCTCACCCGGGAGGACGAGACACCCGTGGGCCGCAACGTCCTGGAGCTCACCAATGTGCGGGATTCAGCTAATTACACCTGCGTGGCCATCTCCTCCTTGGGCATGATTGACACCACGGCCCAGATCACCGTCAAAGGTGTGCACTGAGTAGTAGGTCAGGGACGGGTCCTTCTGTTTGAGCTGCAGTGGTAGGAGGATCAATTGAAGGGTGTGTTTGAGAAGCATATATGTGTAGTAGAAGTATTAGAGAACCGGATGTTACCGTTCAGATCGATCAAAGCCTGTCGTTTATTGGAAAAGTCTAAAGAACTAGCTTTAGGGATCATGCATGGAACAGGATGCATGGTGAATTCAAGACTATTATCTAGGTGGATGCATAATTTTATTGATTAGGTCTTGGAGAACTTAGATTGTCTTACAATTACCAAAATGCTATTATCTTAGTGTAATTGTAAATAGTTTAGAGTAATCTGTAATTGTGTATCTCAGTTATCTGAGACATGCAATTTCTTTAATAACTTCAATAGCTATTTATATTTCTTCTTACTGAGAACGCTGCTTGCCTTCACAGCCCTGCCCAACCCACCCTCCGCACTCATTGCGACTGAGACCACTGCCACGAGCATCACCCTGACTTGGGACTCAGGAAATCCCGAGCCTGTCTTCTATTATGTCCTCCAGTATCACCCAAAGCTGTCCATCAATGGCTTCCAGGAAGTGGACGGAGTAGCCACCACTCGCTACAGCATCGGAGGCCTCAGCCCTTACTCGGAGTACGAGTTCCAGGTCATCGCTGTGAACAATATCGGGCGCGGCCCCCCAAGCAGCGCGATCGCCGCACGCACTAGCGAGCAGGCGCCCTCCTCGCCCCCCCTGCACGTCCAGGCACGCATGCTGAGCCCCAGCACCCTGCTGGTCCAGTGGGAGCCACCAGAGGAGCCCAACGGCCAGATCCGGGGCTACCGCTTGTACTACAGCTCCAGGCCCGATACCCCCCTGAGCTCCTGGCATCGGCACAACACAGACGACGGGGAGATGACAAGCCTCCTGGGCCTGACCCCCGACACCACCTACAACCTGAGGGTGCTCGGGTTCACCTCCAAGGGGGACGGGCCCCTCTCAGAGGTGCTGCAGGTCAGGACCCAGCAGGGAGGTGAGTAACCAGCTATGGGACTTTTGTTGCAAAAATACAACACATGGCAACAGTCTGGGTTGATGGCTTGGGGCATAAACCAAGGAAATGTCTGCATACTCATGAATAAATGATCCAAAACACATTTAAATGTGGCAAAGTCCTTTGACCCTTCATTCCTTTGAAATACCAAATGTTAAGTATCTCCAATTTTGGGGATTTTCTCTTGTTTTCTCGTCTTAAGTTCCCGTTCAGCCTTTTGGCTTTGAAGCAGAGGCTGAATTGGATACACGCATCATGTTGTCATGGCAGTGGCCCGTCAACGACCAGATTGTCTACTTAGAACTGATTTATTGGGAGGCTTCTGACTTGGCTAATAAAGTAAGTATATGTTGTTATGAAGGTCATCAGTTCTATTCTGTGAGGATGCTCTATGATCCCTCCACACGCATTTTTGAAATTATGATCCAGACATTGTAGTCCCCAAATTTTTGTAGATACTCTTGTCTAAGGCAAAATGTTCTACATAGTCCTTAACAGACAGCTTTGTAACGATTGTGGTCCCATTGTTCTCTTCTCTCTGATCCACAGGTCCAGATCACGTTGGAGCCAATGGGGTCCTATGCTGTGGAAGGTCTTAGACCAGACACCCTCTACATGTTCTCATTAGCAGCGCGCTCCGAGCTGGGTTTAGGGGTGTTCACTCAGCCCATAGAGGCCAGAACTTCTCAGTCCAGTGAGTAGCGCAACATCATACATCTCCCACGGGTAAATGAAGATTTCTTGTGTGATACGAACCGTGATATAATACTGACTGTACCTAACTTGAAAAACGAACAGTGTCGGGGGTTTATGTCGGGGCAGGCCTTCAGCTCCAAGTCAGGCTTTGCTTGATCCTTGACCGTACCATACTACCTTCCCCTCAGCCCTACCCCTGGAATTACACCTGCTAAGCCTTAGCTCCACCAGCATCCAGGTGAGTTGGGTAGTGCCCCATGCAGCCAGTCGTCATGGGAACATAGCATCCTACTCACTGGCCTATCAGGCACTCTCTGGCGAAGGGGCTGCACGTCGAGTGGTGACTGGGATCGGAATCAATGTGAGCAGCTATGTGCTGGAAGATCTGGAGAGGTGGACTGAGTATGTTGTCTGGTTGAAGACTCACTCTGACAAAGGGCTGGGCCCAGAGAGTCCTGCGGCCCACACCAGAACACAGGAAGACGGTATGTTGTCAAAGGCTACACTTGAACTTCCCTTGGCCCGGAGCTAACTCTTCCAGCTGCCGTTCCTGCTACTACTAGTAGCCCTCTCTCTTTTCTCCTTTACTTCAATCGTTTTTTAAATGGACTGCTCCTAGTAATTTTCTTTCTTTTTCTTCTTGCTCTGAAATTCCCTTGGAACCGTCTTACTGATAAAGCGTCGCTTCCCGTATCCTATTGATGTGCTCTCCCATCAAGGATAACCAACAGACTTTACCCTATGACCCACCTTACCCTGTCATCACACAAGGAATTCCTGTGGGATTTATTATCAGAGCAACTGGTGTAAAGATTTTGAAGGAGCAGACCATAACTCAAGCAATATGTCGTGTACACATGTGTTAGTGTACACATGCATAACCATTTGTGATCCAGATTATTAAACGTCTTGGTTTGTTGGTTTTGTTTGAGAAAACAACTGAGAAATAAACCAGTGTACTCCAGACTTTCTCCAGACACATTTCTCTAAGTAGGCTAGCCATCCAGGACAGCTATGGTCAGTAAATGTTCTGTAAATATGACTAATACTGTTCCTTCCTTTTGTTTGTCCCAGTGCCCGGCGCCCCTCCCAGGAAGTTGGAGGCATACGCTCTGAACTCCACTGCCTTCAGAGCGACCTGGAAGCCCCCCCTGCCTGTGAAGCAGCACGGGCAGATCAGAGGCTACCAGGTGGTCTACACCCGGCTGGAAAACGGGGAGCCCCACGGGCAGCCCTTTATCGTCGACGTGTCCCTCCCTGAAGTCCAGGTACCCCAGGCCCTTTTGAGCACATTTGAACCCATCGTGGGGTTGTTTAAGGAGCAACGGGCTGGTTGACATCACCAGACTCAGCCTCCTTGATTACAGTGTGGAGCCTTAATGGGAGTCGGCTTCCTGCCCATTTCTTTTGAACTGTTGGAATTGATAGGTGGCCAGTTCCTGAAGACCACAGGGGCTGAGAAGGACAATTGGGGGATAATAGGGTCCTTCAGGTAGGAAGGACTCAGTGTAGGATTTGATGATTATATTATAGCATCATTTAATCTGACCCTGCACTAATCGGAAGTCAGTCAAGAGAGGAGAGAACAGGACCGAAGCGTTCTTCACCAAATGGAGGCTTCTTGGATGCATCTGGTAAACCAGAGAACATTGCATTACAGTAATCTAGTCTAGACGATATAAATGCATGGATGAGAGCCAATGTGTGGATAACAGTGGATAACACTGGGCTGATTTCAACAATGTTCCTAAGATGAAGGAAACCCTCTGGTGATTTTCCCTGCTGATCAAAATAAAGCAGAGGGTTGAACAAGACACCAAGATTTTGACACAGGAAACTTGAGAGAGGTAGAACCCTCAAGACACAGTGTGATGTCTTAAAATTGTGTTGCTTCAGGTGGATGATTAACAGCTCAGTTTTCCATGTGTTTAGTCATTTGGGACATCCATCTTTTAACACAGAAAGATTCCAATTTTGGAATTTGATCCATACGGATGTAAATTTGAATGTTGTCCGCATAATGATGAAAGCTTCAATGTTTTAGTATGATAGTAAAACCACCACATAGGTGTCAGGGATCCTCAACCTTCCTGAATATATTTTTAGTAAATGTTTGACATCAGGACTGTTTTTCTATAGGACCTGGTCTGCAACAGTGTTTACAATACATTGCAATATGTGCAATGTGAAAGTATCCATCAGGACATAGTCGCCGTGTAGAAGCATGTCTCTTTCTCTGCCAGGCACCCCTTTTCAGTTCTTCAACGCTTATCTGTGCCAGGATGCCTTTTTGGTGAGCCGGAGATAGCTGGGCACCCCAAACGCTTTTTTTAAAGGTTGGGTATGGAATTCGCTTTTTTGGCCATTTTTGCAAAATTACTTGAAATCCTTATCATAACCCACTTACAGCCACTGAGTTAGAAGTACTGGCATGAAAATTAAACAAGTCAATCATCTGTGGAACGGGCAGGGCTCGAAAAACTCCAGCCAATGATTTCCAGAGCCACCGAGTTGCATTGGACAGTAAGTACGTCAATCAAACGGTCGTACTGCACTCCCCCTCCCCCGCGCCCCGCGCGCGACCCCTTCGTGCACGTACTCAAACCTCGTGACCCAGAGCAAGCTTCTGTTTGTTGTTATCCTGCGGTAGCGACTGGAGCTAGCTAACTAGCAAATGACTCGCTCTCGCGCATCTGTGTTCGCTCGTGCATGATTGCGCGTCCAGGTACTTGGAATGGGTGGAGTCAGAGTCAGCGTTGAAGGAGAGGGGGTAGGACCATTTGAGTTGTGTATTTTCAAAATCTGCTGGCATTTTGCAAATCCCATACCCAACCTTTAATAAGCCACCTTTTGGATGAAAACACAAGGTCCTGGGGTAGAGGTTTTTAGTTCAGCACATGATTCTTTTTAGGATGTATTAATGTGCACAGACTTTGTTCTGCTCATGTATCAGTCCATATAATATTTATCAGAATTATAATTTGCATTTGTCTTCATACCTCATAGGTTCGATATAAGTCCTAGTTTAGATGACGGTTGTTACCGGTTAATGGCAATTGATGTATTTTTGATTTTAGTAACAGTATGGAAAGGTTTACCTGTGTGTGTTGAGTCATCTTTCCTTCACACTCCTAGGAGACATATCACCTGCAACTAACTCTGTGATTTACATTCCTGCCTTATCTTGTGTGGCACCAGGCCAGATAAAACACCCCCCTACTCTCTCTTTTACACGCAGCTTTGTTTATTTGTTATGTTCTTTTTACACCCTTGTTCTCCTTCTCACAGTTCAAATTAACTCACCCATGCATCCATGCAGACACGCAGACAAGCACAAACACACAGGCTCTACTGTACGTCACACACAGTGTGTTTGTGTGTGTGTATTTTGCCCGTCTCAGAGCTTTACCTTTGGTATGTTGAGTTGCTCCCATCGGCCCCATGGCAGCGATGAGACTTCTCACAAGGTTACCACGGACCATGGACTGTAGCTCGCTTATAAATCGTTTTCTTTCCTAAATATGTATTTTTATGTCAGAAAAACATACTGTGACCCGCTATGATAAATAATTATAGAAGCCGACCAACAGAATAAAAACAAGCAAGGAAACAAACATTCTGCTCAATTCATTATATGGAAATTCGAAATCAGCGGCCACATCAAACCCTTAATGCAAAGTGGTGAAAAACAAGAAGCATCAGTATTCATTCTGGTTCGTATCAGTCTTAAGTGTGGGCCGTCAGGAAAATCAGAACAGCCCTTGATGATGCCAGCGATGCGGTGAATTTCACTTTGTTTCTGCTTTGTCTCCTTCATTCCTTTCCGTTCCGTTCTTCACTTCTCTTTCTATTCTCTCTCTTCCCTTCCACACGACACCCTCTTACCCAGGAGGCAACCGTCACAGGACTGCTCCCAGAGAAGAGCTACTCTGTGACGGTGGCTGCCTACACCACCAAGGGAGACGGGGCCCGCAGCAAAGCCAAGGTGGTCACCACAACAGGAGCTGGTAGGGGCCTCTTTTATGTCTGTTTGTAATTGGGACTGCACACACACACAGACCATCAAACACACATTACCATTAAACGATCAGGGGAACTCCCTGGAAAAATCCCCATAGCGATCGTAAAGGGATAAATGTGCCGCAGATTCAACCTTTACATCCTGTGTAATGGTGACGCAACAGTGGTTGTATTTCCCATGACTCTTTTTATTTAATTATTAAGACTGCATTCACCATTTTCATAATTTTTAAATAAGAATAATGAACAAAAACCTTGTTCATTCCAATAAGCCATGAATAAAACGTGTGTGTTTGGTGGGATTGTTCCTTCAGTCCCAGGCAAGCCCACCATGATGATCAGCACCACCATAGGCAACACAGCTCTGATCCAGTGGCAGCCCCCCAAGGAGATGGTCGGGGAGCACACGGGTTACCAACTGCAGTACAAGAGGGCTGAAGAGGGGGCTTTTACTGTGAAGGATTTCAAAAAGACTGACGACCACTTCACAGTCACCGGCCTCTACAAGGGAGCGACCTACATCTTCAGACTGTGTGCCAAGAACCGTGCCGGCCCTGGGGAGGAGTACGTGAAGGCGGTGAGCACTCCGGAGGATGTGCCGGGCAGCTACCCCCAGAACCTGAGCGTGGTGGACCTGAGCGACACGTCCACCGCCCTGTCCTGGGACCCCCCGCCCCTGGCCGAGAGGAACGGGAGGATTGTCCAGTACCTGGTAGTGTACCGGGACATCAACAGCCAGCAAAACACCACCAACACCACCGCGGACACCCAGATGACCATCCAGGGCTTGAAGCCAGACACCACCTACGACATCCGCGTGCGGGCGTTCACCAGCAAGGGGAGCGGACCACTCAGTCCAAGCATCCAGAGCAGAACCATGTCCTCCTCCCCACCAGGTGAGATCCCGGTTGTGTGTGTGTGCAGTCGCTGATGACGAACAGAGAACGGCAGGATCTGTCTATCACCCTTCTGTATGGACTCCTACTTACACCAAAATGTCAAGATAAATATACATGCTTCCAATGTGTTGTTGTATGTATATAACATGTAATTGCCAGCATATGTCTAGACACATGCAGACTCTCACGCACCTACAGCTATACATGCGCTAAACACGCTAGAGGGCAGATGGCAGGGGGGAGGAGACCGAAGCCAGATTGCAGCCTTCCTGAGCAGAGACTGTTCACTATAGCAGGTCTTGAGCCTGTGCAGAACACTATTTATTTAGGATATGCAGACATATGCAGACCCTATCTTGCATCCGGCGCAATTGACCTAATCACTGGCGCAGGTGTCGTTGCTAGTTTGCAACTGGTGCAGAGCGTTCTTTTCCCTCCTGCGCCACACGTCGGTAAATTAGGGAATGATCTTGCGCCCCAAGGGGCGGTTCGGCGAAAGGAGGAGGCGTGTTCTGGCGCAAACATTCCCTGGTGCTATTTTGCAGTTTCAGAAACCAATTCCGCCACAAACCAGGAAATACCTGGTTTAAAGTCAGTGGCGCGTTGTTCAGATGCTATTTTAAGGGCGCATGCATAATGTTACTTGTGCACCTTGCCCATACACTTTGCTTCTCTCATCTACCTAGCCACACAATCTTGGTAAATTATTTGGGAAAGAACAGCTGATACAGCGGTAATAAATTGTACTTTTAAATCAATGCATCTGCAAACACCGTACAGCAAACACATATTTTCTTGACACAGACATCGTGTACATGCCCATAACTTTTAGGATTGATGAGTATTTGATTGTGAGAAAACATTGTTTTACCGCGAGTGAGTGTTAAAAAGAATGAATGAATGCGGGCGTGCGTGTGTGTATGTGTAAAATAATTAATGAATGCGGGCGCGCGTGTGTGCGTCCATCTGTTTAAACACACGCAAACTAAACACGTAACGCATAATACAGTCCATGGCAATGTATATTAACGGGGGGACACATGCGTCACAAGTCAATAATGATAATGCATACAATACCGATAAGAAACTATGTTTATAATGTATTGCGTGTATATCATTAAATAGAACCACAGTTACCGCATATCATATGTTATATCATAAACGTTTTCTTTGCCGAAATTAATTTGAGGACTCAGTATTTCTGAAGTTGTGGAAGAAAACCTTATTCCATGTGTGAATTAGGCCATATTATTTGGCCATAAACTGAGCCATTTGAAGTTTGAAATTCATGTGCATCTGTCTCATCAGAGACTGCAGACTCGCTGTCAAAATATCAACTCGTCAGATTTTAATGCGCTCATGGCTCTTAAAGGGAATGGGAGCTGGCACTCTCATTGGTTTATTGCACGTTACGCCCAAACCCACCTACGGGTAATTAGGCTACTTCAGACCAACCCTCTTTAGATTTGTGCTGGGCGCAGGAGTCATTTTTTGCGCCGGTAAAATAGCGACATCGCCATAGAACCGCCCACAAAGCTACTTGCGCTTGGCGCTTCTCACTTGCGTTTCAGACCGTTAAAATAGGGCCCATGGTGTATACAAATTATAATGGCATACGAATAACACTGCCTTTATATGTGCCTATGGGGAGTACTTAAAGCACTTGATTCTTATTCTGATTCTCAGATTCCTGCCGTTTGTGGGGATTGTTCAATCATATTTAACGATACATGATCTGATTTTTGGCCTTAATACTTTTAGTTACATATTCAGTTATTTGTAACAATGATGAAAATTCTCACAGAATTGATTTAACGTTGAAGATTGAGCATTCTCCATTCTCATAACAAAACTCTTTGGAGTTAATCCAGATTGTGTCTCTCTATTGACATGTTTTCATGTTTTCTCTTTTCCTAGAATTCACCAAAAACTTTGTCGTTAAAGCAGTGACCAAAACCTCTGTCCTGTTAACCTGGGAAGTACCAGAAACGTATCAATCTCAGGTTCCTTTCAAGGTGATGCACTGCTACGCTGCATACTCATTTGTATGCCCTTATAATGTATAATGTTTTAATGTGTGTATAATGTGTATACATGTATGCATGTAACTGTAATCTGTGCAACCATGCATGCATCTATTGCACAACATGTATGCAGCATCTCGGAAAGAATCATTAAATTCATGCATGATGCAATGTAAGAGTGCTGCAAAAATACTTTTAATGAGAGGATGAGATAATATATACAAACAGCAAAACTGTAAACATATTTATACAGCGTTTTCTGTGTTTGATTTTAGATCCCTCCTTTTTTTTTCTAAAGGAGAACCGACTGCACCATCTTGTTTCGAACACGGAGGCTGAAAATGATAATTTCCCTGCTATATCCAACACGTCCCATCCGTTCCCTATAGATCCTGTACAACCAGCAGAGTGTGGAGGTCCAGGCCCACCTCAGGAAGAAGCTGATCAGGGGTCTGCAGCCGGAGACGGAGTACTCCTTCATGTTGATGAGCCGCGGGAGCAGCGCCGGGGGTCTCCAGCAGCAGGTCTCCATCCGGACGGCTCCTGACATGCTGCACGTCAAGCCAGCGCACCTCCAACAGAACCCAGAGGAGGGGGGGAAGCTCACCTTCAGCCTGCCTCAGGTCCCCAATGACGTCTCTGTCAGGTCAGTGCTGGTTCATCCATCTGCCTGGAGACCAGCTTGGTTGTTTTCCTTCACATACAATTTTTCTTTTATGTTGTTTCAAGGTTGTTGACTTTTTAAAGGGACCTCCCAGAAATATTTATTTGGTAGTGAAACAATTTGCTTCTCTTATGAGCCAGTGCACAGGTAGTAGGCTAAACTTGTTCCAAAGATAAGTACCTACCCGTTCCATGTAAAAGTAACAGACCCGTAATTGGTGTTATGAGGGACGCCTGTGTTGGTCCTCTGTGAAATCATGTAATGTCTTGTTTGTTGTGGTCTATGTCATTTATATCTTGCAAAGGGCTAAAACACAGCTGTTATTCATCCAGTATGATCATATTACGGATGTGAGATGTTCCCTTGAATTTTGAAAGCCATTCCACCCACTCATAACTGCTGCTCTAGCTCAGTGGTTCTTAAAGTCGGGGTCGCGACCCCCGAGGGGGTTGCAAAAAGTTTTCGGGGGTCGTTAAAAAAGTCAGAGGGCGAGATGATTTTAATTGTAATTATTTTTTTTTAAGTCAGAAACCACGCATCAAAAAATAGTGTCTACATTAAAACTCTAGGGCTCTAGTCGAGGCCTAAACCTGTCCTTTATTCCTCACAGACAGGCTTTCGCAGACCGTGCAGATGCGACAGAAACAATGTATCGCGTCGCTCCCACTACGCAAATTCAAAAAAATTCCCGCTTGATAATAATCATGGACCTATTAAAGAAAGGACAGCAGATTAAAAAATTCATTCATGTTAAGTAAAAGAAAAAACCTCGGACACAAGAAGTTAACGGCGCCCTGCACTGAGCCCTCTCGGATGCCGGGCCGAAACAACATTTGTTTCACTATGACTCCTTTCAGCTGCCCACCCCTCCTTCTCCTGCAAAAAATAAATAAATAAAACGGCTAATAAAACGCTTGAGGTGGCGTTTTGAAAAGAGAAAACTTACATTTTATTAGTTCATGGTATAAAGATAATTATGAGCCTTTGATTGATATCCAGACTTTTTTTGCGGAGACACGTTCCTGTCTCTGAACGGAGCGATCTACTTCTGGGCCCCTTGAATTGAGGGACCCGTCCACAGCCCACTTAAACAGCTGCAATATCAGGCTTGGCCACTGAGCAGCACTGGTGGATTGCGGAAATATGCACTGCTCCTGGGGGCCTGATAATAATACGGAACAAAAATAGTGGGCTATTAGCCACATTTCGGGGGGATACATTTTGGCTTTCAGTTGCGCAGGAGTACCCCGCATTGTCTGCGGCCGCTATGAACATTCTTACACCCTTTGGGTCGACATATATTTGCGAAAAGACATTCTCGTCCCTGGTGTACTTCAAAAACAAGCAGGCCCATCCTTCACATTAGTGTAAAAAAAGAAATATGCAAACGAAAATAATTTTGATCTGATGCATGTTCTTGGCTTGAATTGGATTTTTTTTTTTGAGGAGGTTTATCGTTCATGCGTCTTGTTCAGGCTTAGATCTATCTGCAGATGCACTGTTCCGTCATGTTTAAGTTCTTGTTAAAAAATAAACTAGGCATTTCGTCATTTTTCCTTTGACTGAATTGTTTATTTGATTATTTTCCTTTCAGTTTGTACAATTGTGGGAACATGCGATGACCAGGACAGGTTTTTAAAATAAAATTAAATAAAAAAATAAAAGGGGGGACGCCAGACGTCACCAGGGAATTTTGGGGGGTTGCCAGGGGAAAAGTTTAAATACCACTGCTCTAGCTTGTTAATGCAGTTGTATGTTCTTAACACAGGTGGTACTATGTAGTGGTGGTTCTTGTCACCCCAGCTTCACTGCAGATGTGGGAAAGCCCTGAGGACATGGATTTAAATGAGGTGAGTGAATGTTTGGTTTCACAGCGTATTGTTTTTCATAAGGACACATGCGTTAGTTGGCTACTTGGGTACTTTAAAACATTTATTTCAAAACAACAATTTAGTTTCTAGTGATCCACTTTGTTATCGTAACATGACTCCGTAGCCGAGCGTGTTCATGTCTACGGTTCATACAGAGTGCAGGCCACATAGGGGGCTAATCCCACAAGACGGCATCACTAGCAACATATCCAATGGCCCAAACCACTTGTTAATGTCCATTGTAAGCAGGAACTTTCATCAATCTGTTTGAATATGCTGGAAACGCTTGTTCTTAATTCTTAATTTGTCTTTTTTGACTTGTAGAACTAGGAAGAGAAAATTCTGGGTGTTGAACTAAACAATGTTTGATCTGTTTATACTTTAATTTCAATATTTGATCTAGTATATAATTATTTTTGTCATAATTGTTATGGTTGACTACCGATGTTAACAAAGGCTTGTTTAGTTTGACATTCTCAAATCTTCCATCATTGTGATTTTACTTTCATGCTTTTTCATGTGTCTTATTGTTTATTAACTAACACACTTCATACATTTAAAAAGTAAAGAAAACTGTGCAGTGACACACGTAACAAAAGCTTTGGATCAAGATTATATGTCTATCGATTCTGGCATTTAAGCTATTTTGAAAATATAGTCCAGAAAAATCACAACAGAGAGAATTGTCACTTGTGGAATCCCATTGTGATGGTTTTGGCAAAAGCCGCAACACCCATCTCTGAAAATAGTCGTTACATTTCTGGTCTGACGTCCTCCCCCTGCCATGCAGCTCCTGGAAACGGACATGGACCCCAGCATTTTCCGGCGCCGGAGACAGATCGAGGACGTTCCCCAGCCCTACATCGCTGCCCAGCTGGAGTCCCTGCCTGAGGCCTTCACCCTGGGTGATGAGAAGCACTACCACCGCTACTACAACCGGGCCCTGCCAGGGCAGCAGCTGTGCCTCTGCTTTGTCCTCGCTGAGCTCACAGACCAAGACTCTGTGAGTGGGAATCGCCACATCTCTAGCCTCACATTTAGGTTTCCATATTTCATAGTCACATGCTGATGTGGTGTCTGTACAATGCTGTTTAGTTATTGAGGGAAACCTATGAGGAAAGTGGATTCAGATTTGTATCATAATTTATGATAACAGGTTCAGAGCAGATCAAATAACACACAGCTGGACAACGTTTGTGGTTCAAGTTTTGACACAATCAATATACCTGCATTATTTAACTTTTTTTTAAGGAGTGGTTTACTGAAACAGTTTTAAATAAGATATATTTCAGAAAATAGATCCGTGGGAAATGTCAAATGTCAGACAATACTTTTATTTGTAAAAAATAGTGCAACCACTACTTTTATATAATTTATACAAAGTTAAAGATAATCCTATTCAGCTGTCCACGTATTAATCGATATCAAATAAATATATGTTTTTATTGCTTCTGGTCTAAGCACCTGCTGTTAGGCCTTCTATTAAAATATTCTTTGTCTGTACCTGTGAAGCAGCAGCAGAAGGTCTTTGTGGCCAGTCCGTTTTCTGAGCCGGTGGTGCTGTCGTTCCAAACCATGCCGTGGCCCTCTGAGGACCCTGAGATGCTCTGGGTGATGGGTCCTGTTCTGGCTGTCCTCCTCATCATTGGCACCGTTATTGCTATTCTGCTGCTCAAGAGGTGAGGGGAAACTGACAATACAATGAGAAGCAGAGGTGAATCGTAGAAAATCATTGTCTCAATACACACTTGCACGCATGCACGCACGCACGCACACACGCACGCACACACGCACACACACACACACACACACACACACACACACACACACACACACACACACACACACACACACACACACACACACACACACGCACACACACTATCTTTAGTCGTTTTTACACTGTGAAATATGCCCGTCTTATACCCGCCTTTTTCATGCCACAGTCCCTGTTTTTTCACTAACCGAGGTAATGTAAATGCTTTGGGTAGAGGTGTTGATGACGCAGAGTGTTCTAACTGGAGATACAATGAAATCCACGAGCTGCTGACCATCATGGGAGGGAAGGTGATGCAGTCGCATTTAATGTAGACGGGGAAAGAAAGTGCGATCTACAAGAAAGTAGCAGAGGAACTTTCCTTACGAGGCTTTTGGCTGGATAAACAAGTGGTCAGCAAAATAAAGAATATGTTGGCCTTTTTTAACTTCTAATTCTAAATAGTTAATTGCGTTTGTAGCCAACACCCAGATGTGGTCTACTCATTCTTGCATGCGGGTTATGCAAATTATTCTAAAGTGGTCTCCGTGCGTCGCCCCGCCTGTTCCAGTGAACCAAGAAAGCCTGCTCCTTGACAAAGTCTGAATTTACCCCCTCAGTTTTAAAAAGGCAAGACAGTGAAATTGCAGGGTGTGCCAAGCCGCTACCGTACCGGCTTGCCAGTGTGAAAATGCCTTTTGTATTGTATTGTACTTTTCACAGAACTATGTACAGGTTCTCAGCCAATTGTTTCAGAAGATTATTATCCTATTATGATTAATCTATTTCAAATGATTACATTATTTTTGGTGAGAGGCCCCAGCAACTTCTACCCAGTAATACTCGGCATCTATATACAATCATTATTCACTTCATTTAAAGGTTGGGTATGGAATTCGCTTTTTTGGCAATTTTTGCAAAATTACTTGAAATCCTTATCATAACCCGCTTACAGCCACTGAGTTAGAAGTACTGACATGAAAATTAAACTTGTCAATCATCTGTGGAACGGGCAGGGCTCGAAAAACTCCAGCCAATCATTTGCATTGCCACCGAGTTGCATTGGACAGTAAGTACGTCAATCAAACGGTCGTACTGCACTCCCCCTCCCCCGCGCCCCGCGCGCGACCCCTTCGTGCAGTACTCGTGACCCAGAGCTCGTGACCCAGAGCAAGCTCCTGTTTGTTGTTGACAATTTCCATGGCAGACAAGACGCCACCATCCCCACCACCACCACCACCACCACCAGCAAAGAGAAGGAAAACTATTTTTCAGAGAGTAATTGATAATAAAAACGCTGAAAGAGAAAAACTGAAATCAAGCATAATCCTAGGCGCTGCTTTCGAACGTTGGCGGCAACTGAAGGACGAGAAGGGTCTAAAAACCGATGCTTGTGTGGCGGTTGACCTAGTTTCAAAGTTTATACAGTTTATACTCGGTAATACCGGTGTTGAGACGAGTGTATTACTCGGTGTAAAATGTCCACACCGCGGCAACCCTAGTGAAAACCAGGACTTCCAATACAATTATATGAAACAAACATACATTTTCTAAAAATAGTAATGATTTATGTGACCGTTTAATGTAAAATAACCTTTTTTCAGCACTAGGTCATATGAGCATTAAATAAATGCTGCGTCTCAAAATGCCTTGGACAGCAGCGAGGATGACTCGCTTTGCCACGGGCCGAAACAGTTCGGAGCGACCACAGCCAGAGCGAACACAGCGGGGCAGAGTGTCAGGAATAGTCTTTGGTGTACACATCAGTACGGCCTATTTGCACTACTGTTTAGTGGCAATGCAGTGTTTTATTCTATGCCTTTTTATTTTCGTATATTATTTCAATGAATACAATTTATTTATTCTTAAAAACAAGATCTGGTCTTCAAATCTTATTTCCAAATATAGGTCGTCTTACAATGGGGTTTGTGTTTATATTCAGACCAATACGGTACAGCGGGCGCTCACATGACGTTAAGCATTTCCTGGTGCATAATGTGACGCTTCAGAACCTAAAATCCCGTTTCTCCCCGTTGACACGACAACACATAACCGGCGTTTTCAGAAATCTCCACTTTGGCGTTTTTAGAAATGATCGTTTTCTGTGATAAGACAGGGCCTCGGACAGGGGGTGTTGCAGCACCCCTACTTCCCGTGGTACTGGGTGCAAATTTACAGCTGAATGTAGTGCCATGTTGTTAAACGAAAACCTACGCTAGCCTGGCTCGCTCTCGCGCATCTCTGTTCGCGCTCGTGCATGATTGCGCGTCCAGGTACTTGGAATGGGTGGAGTCAGAGTCAGCGTTGAAGGAGAGGGGGTAGGACCATTTGAGTTGTGTATTTTCAAAATCTGCTGGCGTTTCGCAAATCCCATACCCAACCTTTAATGTAAACAGTGTCATGTTTCAGTAAATATTTTTTACAGCATTATGCATGATTTATAGGTATAGTTATATATAGTTATGGTTTTCAACATGATGGTAACAAAAAAATACAACTTTTGGCTTCTTCAAAAAGTAAAATAACTAGTGGGATGTCCATATTTCTCACATTAAGTTGCCCTTTAGTGTTTGACTCCGTGTTAGAAGAAGTTAACAGGGCTTTTCTAGTGCCCAGCATCACCTGCTGTCTCTAAATCTCTTGGTATGATAACGTCCGCTGTCTTCTCTCCTTGCCTTTCACCTCTGACTTCTGACCTGTGGACCATGGACATAGCAAACAAGAGGGGTAAGTGGTACCTTTATTTTACATGACCAAATGTATGTTCATCCTCACTCCTTTATAAAACGGGACCCATCAAACTCTGCTCTTTAGTTAGTTATGCAAACTCATATGTGTGTTGTGAAAAAGAACGCTGTCTACAACGTCATCTATGTTTCAGCAAAAAAAAGAAAAATATACATATTCAACTATCATTATCTCCTACACATCATATAAAGCCTGCAATATAAGTGTGTGATGGATCTCATGTATCTGTGATGTGTTTGACTCACCACTCTCCTTCTTATCCGGCTTTGTGACCCTCTATTTTTAGGAAGCGGGGTTCGCTCACAGCCAAGGATGAGTACCTGGTAGCCGGGGTTAAGGACTCACTGCTGCCCCAGATCCCAGACCCTGTGGAGATGAGAAGACTCAACTACCAGACACAAGGCATGGAGACATACACACACACGCGCACGCACGCACGCACGCACGCACGCACGCACGCACGCACGCACGCACGCACGCACGCACACACACACACACACACACACACACACACACACACACACACACACACACACACACACACACACACACACACACACACACACACACACACGTATTTCTGAATTTGAACTGAACTGACCTTGATGACATAAATGGTCTGTTTCTAATGGTTCACTTGATTGCTGTTTAAAAAAGTTTCAACTATTTTTTGCCAAAATCACTGCAGAACCTATATTACAGCAATGTAAAATATGACATGCTATTAATCTTGATTCTCACCAACATATTATTGCAAGAACACACAATGTCCAATATCTATAGATTCCTGTGAATGATAAATCTGCTACATCACCAACCAACTCACTTATGATGTAGGGACCTAAATGTGTGTCAGCATGCTGTTATTACCCCCATGTTTCTAGCTACATATATATATATATATATATATATATATATATATATATATATACAAACTCATACAGTGAGTTTTGGGATCCCTATATTTCAAGAAACTGACCTGTACCTGTTCCTGTTCATTCCTGTATTTCCTTTCTAATTAGTGTCTTGTATTTCTCTTCCTATTATTCTTATATTTTTTTATGCTTGTTTGTAATCATGTGTCTCTCACTCCCTGGCAGGTTCCAGATCCCCCAAATGCCCAAACACAACAAGTTAGTTTCTACCTTTGACATTCTTGATCCTTCAGAAGGTTTTCTTCTAAAGTCTTTTTATATGTATAATGAACTCGGAAATACTAACTCTAGACCAGTGGTTAAAAGTAACCTTTTTTAAATGCTAATATTTGTAGCCTTTTTTCAAGTTAATATGCAGTCAGGATATATTTCTACTTATGCCATCAAGCCGATCTAGCATCTCGGATCGATTGCCCTTCCTTGGGTCCGTCGATGTTAACGCTGAATTTCATGCATTGTATTTTGCATGTCACTTTGGCATGTTGAATTTGGGGACGTTGAACATATTTAAGTAAAGATTTTTAACGTTGAATATTTGATTTTGAATTTTTTTACATTGATGATTTATTGAAGATTTTAAGAGTTAAATTCAGAGGCAAAAAATCCAGATACGTTATTTCAATGCATAAATATTCAGTGCTTAAAATACAATGGCTTTTTATTCTCAAAATCCGATGACACAGATTTACTTCCATAGAGTTTCAGTTCAGAAGAACAAGCAGCACCTCAGTCTGCCCTGACCCATCGTGTTTAAAAAGATAGTCTGGTCCCAAAACAAGCCCAGACTGATTGTAAAAGCAGACGTCAATATCAGGATGGTCTCACAAGCTCAACATGGATGCCATGTTAGACAATTACATTTATGCATTCATTTTTAAATCCCTGTAATTCAGCTATCCTCACTAAATGACTGACCTGCCCCTTCCATTATGAGTTTATTTATTTTTTTGTGTTTCATGTTCTCTGTTACAGATTTCTTGTTCTGTAATGTTTTTTCTGTTTGCTTTTTTGCACATTCAAAATGTATAAAATTGCTTTGTTCCCAATGCCACTGCAATATGCATGCATTCAGACATCTTTGTGCAAGAACAAATTGTAAATTATGATAAGTTTTATTCTACTTCATTTAAGAATGCTTGATTCTGATTGGCTGGGAGGAGGGCATTAATCCGGCAGGTTGCCCGCTGACTTGATGGTTCTACTTGCTGCTGACTGAGCACAATGTCATCAAATAGTAGATCAATACGCCGCTTGTATTTTTTGGAATACTTGATTCTGATTGGCTGCAGGGTGTCCATTAATCCCTGATATATGGACACCTGCTAAGTAGTTCCAGTCAAATTGTCTGTTCAGCCTTCAAAAGAGAGCTGGTAAATTGTAAAAAAATGCATTAAACTGTAATCGGAAAACGTGGTTATATGCTATAGACCCTATAGTATCTGTGGTATAAAGGCTGGGACGAATTTCAAATTGTAAATATGTACACTTTATGTTGAAAGTATAGACCGTCGCGATTCCCCTTGTAACGAATGGCGCGGTAATTAGTCTTCAAAACGAGAGCTGGTAAATTGTGAAAAATGCATTAAACTGTAATCGGAAAAGGCGGTTATATGCTATAGACCAGCGGTCCCCAACCCCCGGGCCGCGGACCGGTACCGGTCCGTGGGTCATTTGGTACCGGTCCGCAGAGAAAGTTATTTATTTACTTTAATAAAAAAAATAAAAATAATATATATATATTTTTTTTAAATTAATTAATTCATGCAAAATGCATGCACACTTAATAAACTCAATTTACTTCGCAATACTGTCACTCTTTTACATGCCATAAGTCTATATGCAGTTGTTAGATTGCATATAACATGTTTGCATTTTTGGCAACCTCTGTGCAACATAACTTTTCGGAGAATCATACCGGTCCTTGATGCTGAAAAGGTTGGGGACCCCTGCTATAGACCCTATGGTATCTGTGGTATAAAGGCTGGGACGAATTTCAAATTATAAA